>NC_142012.1:57269838-57429481 GCF_049901735.1 Notechis scutatus
AGATTATATCTGTAACTTCATACATTTTGTGTACTTTTCAACGATTACTCTTTCTCTCCCAGGCTTTCTCAAGGAATGGATTTCATTAATGACAACATAATTGCCTTTCGTTCCTTAGGCCTCTTGCTTGAAGTCTAATGTTCCAATTAGTTTCAAATAATTATTTGAGTCTCACTGTCTGTGCTGATTAGGCCTACCTGGGAATGAAAGTTTCTGGTGGGGGAGGTGTGGGTTCTTTGGTGAAGTGACAACTATGGGAATCCAGATTCTGACATTAACGGAATAATGAATGAATGAATTTATTGGCCAAGTGTGATTAGACACACAAGGAATTTGTCTTGCTGCATATGCTCCACACTTGACATACATTTGTTCAGAATCATAAATTACAACATTTAATATAATCATAGGTACAAATAGGCAATCAAATCATACTAGGAAACAGTCAATATAACAGAGTTGGAAAGGACATTGGAGGTCTTCTAGTCCAACCCCCTCCACAAGGAGTAGGCCCTATACCAGTGATGGCTAACCTTTTCAGCTTGGTGTGTCGAAAATTGGGAAAAAGTGTAGCCTTCCTCGGGTCGTGTGTCACTTCAAGAAATATCAATAATTTGGTTTATGACAGACTGGGCTGGGGTGATCACACAGGGCTGTGAAACTCGTCCCCCTGGTCTCAGGGCTGCAGGTGCAGGATGTGGGGATCGGAAGGCCACCTTACAGGGTTGTGAACCTCATGGATCTCCTTTCCTCCTGTAGCGTTCCTGAGGTAATGAAACTGACAAACCTCAGTTTATGGCGGTTAAAACTGGTTTCTGCTGCAAAGATCTTGTGGCAGTGGTGACACCACGCCTCCACGCAACAAGCAGGGAGCAGGGATTGGAGCAGAGCACAGGCAGCCTCTAAATGTGCAGGTTTTCCCCACACCAACAGGCGTGTCAGTCAAAGTGCCTCGGCGTGTCATGAGTGACACGCGTGTCATAGGTTAGCCATCACTGCCCTATACCATTTCAAGCAAATGATTGTCCAATCTCTTCTTAGAAACATCCAGTGATGGCACACCCACAACTTCTGAAGGTAAACTGTTCCACTGATTAATTGCTGTCACTGTCAGGAAATTTCTCCTTAGTTCTAGGTTGAATCTCTCCTTGATTAGTTTCCATCCATTACATGTTGTCCTGCCTTCAGGTGTTTTTGGAGAATAGGTGGACCCCTTCTTCTTTGTGACAGTCCCTTAAATATTGGAAGACTGCTAATAACTCATGCCTGGTCCATCTCTTTGTTAGGCAAGACATCCTTGCAGGATCCAATCTCGGTTTGTTCACCAGGACCAGATGTTTAGTCTTCTAAACTTTTAAACTCATGCTGGAGACCATCCTCAAGGAATTTCTCTCTAGCAGAGTGGGTACTAGAGAGAAGTTCTCTGAGGATGGCTTACAACAGGGCTGTCAAACTCCCGGCCTGTGGGCCAGATGCATCACACGCTGGCCATGCCCATGCTGTTGTGGCCCGCCAGTGGCCAGCAAAGCTGGCAGCAGATTTGGATAGTGAGGAGGTTGGGGAGGAACATGAGTCTGGGGAAGGCTCTGATGAGGGCTCTGCGTCGGAGGCAGAGATGGGGCCAGGGCCGTCTTGCAGTTATCAGCTGCCTTTGGAGTCGGACATCAATGAGGCAGAAGGACAGCTGGAGCCTGTTCCCAGTGTGCGCATGCACAGAGCTGCCAGAAGAAGGGAACAGCTAAGGAACAAGGGTTGACTTGGGAGTAAAGCCACAGATGGACAGTGAATGGCCCCTCCCATAGGGAATAAAAGAGGAGTAAAAAAAGGGGTTTTGCATGAAACAATTAGTTCATTTGAAGATCTGTTCCTGAATTCTTGCCTAGTATTGTCTGCTACAGTGAGGCTTCTGAAAGATATCAGCCTGGCACCTCTCCAAGTCTGATAAAGGTCTGTAATTGTGAAACATCTTGAAAGACTGGTGGCTGGAACTTTGCTGGAGAGGAATTCACTGTATACTAAGTAAAAGGGGTTTATCAGGACGAGGAGTCAACTTTGTGCTGTTGGGGAAGCCTAAATCAGAACACACACCCAGTTTAGAGACAGGGGGGAAAGTCACAATACGCCAGGTAATGCCACCACGATGACGTGAGTTTGACAGCCCAGCCTACAGCTTGAATCCGAAAGTTCAGAAGACTGGTCCAGAGATAATCCGCCACATTATCCTTGGATATGTAATTTGGCCTTCATTCATAATCTGATCTCACTGATTACAAACCAGGCCTGGCCTGGCTTGCAACTATTAGCCTTCTTTCCTACTCAAACGGTCTAAGCATGTGATTAGCCTGCATGTGAACCAATAGCAATCGCGGTATCTGTGTTGCCTGGTAACAGGCAGGCCTCCTGGAAGCAATGTTTATTTCCTTGCGAAGCCCACTAAACTATATCGCAGTTCCAAACAACCACTTTTGCGCAACCAAGTTTGTTTGCAAAACAACTGCATACAGATGGGGTTTTCACTGGGCCCTGAAGTGAAATTACTTGTCAGTAGTCACAGATGGCGATTACCCAAACTCAGTCCCTAACATTCACAGTGCTGACAGGCTAGACATTTTACGGATGGCAACAGCTGTCCAGCCAATTAGAGCCCAGTGTGGAATTAATCTACCCCACTGCTTTTATAACTTCTAAACAAACAAAAGATTTTGAACTTTCCTTGGTCTGACCAATCCAATTTGGGTGGGGGGCGCTGGGGGGTGTTAATAGTTAATAAATCACCTGTATTCAAGCTTTACCAGCAAAGCCAGAGGATTACAATGCGGATGGTTCATTTTGATCAAGGATCATTGATATACATGACCATGTTGATCAACACAATATCAACAATAGAGACTACACTTCAATCTCCTTAGCGCAGGGGTGTCAAACTCAATTTCTTTCTTTTTTAAAAAAATAATTTTTATTCAATGTTTATGTAATTAAAAACAAACTAACTAACTAACAAACATATACATACATTTTACAGCAAGCTTTGAGCGGTAGATGCACTTGAGTTTTTTCTACCATTGACGTGTTCTACCTTGTTACAAAAACTTCTTCGTCATTTTAAGGTCTTTGATTCTATGCGTATAAATTTACAATTAGTTACACCTCCCCCTTGTTTTCAATATATTGTCAAATTATCAAATGTCACCTTTTCTTTAACCAATCGTACCAGATATCCCGTACTTTGTAATAGTCACTATCTTGGTTATTTTTTAAGAGTTTGGTTAATCTATCCAATCTCATCACACTCGTGTATTTTGTTGATTACCATGTTTTCTGAGTTTTCTCAATTTCATTGAGGGCCACATCAGGGTTGTGCGTGATCTCAGAGGGCCAGGGGGCATGGGCAGCTCAATGTCACTCATGTCCGGGGCACCTGTGATGGTCAAATGCTAAAGCAGAACTTCTCTGAGACTATCCCTCACTGTCATTCTAATTTATTTCCTTCCTTTCTTCCTTCTGTTCTTTTTCCTTCCCTCTTCATTTTCCTTTCCTCTTCCTTCCTCTCTTTCCTTATTTTTCCTTCCTTGCTCTTTTCCCACCTTTCCTTTCCTCTTCCTTCATCTTTCCTCTTTCCCTTCCTCTTTTCCTGTCCCTCCTTGCCTGCTCAAATGCAAAAGAGGAAACATTTCTCCTTTTGTTTTGTTTTGTTTTTAGTTTGTTTTGTTAGCCCCCTGACAGCGAAAACAGAGCTCGGGAGGGCCGCTGCTAGAAATTGAAGCCAGAAATGGGGCATTTGGGGGGGGCTTGTGCCCCCCGGGCTCCATTTTCACTGGAAGAGGCACTGCACGCCAATTCTTTGCTGTTTCCAGGCCAGCCTCATGGGTCAGATTTAAGCATCCTTTGTGCCTTGAGCTTGACACCCCTGCTTCAGGGAAACCTGTGCAATTCAAACTGTATCAGGGTTTGCTTTGTCTACTACCACTAGAATGCTGAAAATGACCCTTAAGCATGGACTAAGTAGATTTCCCCCCAAAAAAAATTTCATAGCCAAATATCCCCATGTTCTCAGTGTTCACATTGAGTAACATGTGTGTCTGATTGAAATGCAGTTCATTGGCGCTTCAATTATATATGGGCACCATTACTGATTTGTGGGGGACGCGTTGGCTCAGTGGCTAAGACCCTAAGCTTGTCGATCAGAAAGGTTGGCAGTTCAGTGGTTCGAATCCCTAGCACTGCATAACGGAGTGAGTTCCTGTTACTTGTCCCAGCTTCTGCCAACCTAGCAGTTCGAAAGCACGTAAAAATGCAAGTAGAAAAATAGGGACCACTTCGGTGGGAAGGTAACAGCATTCTGTGCACCTTTAGACATTTAGTCATGCTGGCTACATGACCACCCAGACGTCTTCGGACAGCATTGGCTCTTTGGCTTTGAAATAGAGATGAGCACCGTCCCCTAGAATCAGGAACAACTAGCACATACGTGTGAGGGGAACCTTTACCTTTTACTGATTTGCAGATCTCCTATTCTTTGCATGTATGCAATTCAATTCACAGATATATCCCTTTTAGAGTACAATTTACAACCACAACTGAGACGAGTTTTCTTGCCACTGTTGTTCAGTGAATCACTATAGTTGTTAAATTAGTAACACAGTTGTTAAGTGAGTAGCAAGAGCACTTAGACTTATATACCACTTCATGGTGCTTCTACAGCCCTCTCTGTTTACAGAGTCAGCCTCTTGCCCCCAACAATCCGTCTCCTCATTCGACCCACCTCGGAAAGATGGAAGGCTGAGTCAACCTTGAGCCTGGTGGGATCCAAACTGCTAAATTGCAGGCAGCCAGCGGTCAGCAGAAGTAGCCTGCAGTACTGCATTCTCATCACTACGCCACTGCGCAACCATGGCTCCTGGTTTCTCCCTTGATTTTGCTTGTCAGAAGGTCGCAAAAGGCAATCCTATGGTTCTGGAACACGTGGCAACCATCATAAGTGTGAGTCAGTTTGCAAGCATCCGAATGTAAATCATGTGACCACGAGGATGCGACAACGATTGTGTGAAAAACTGTCCTAAGTCATTTTTTCTCTCTGCCGTTGTAACTTTAACAGTCACTAAATGAACTGTTTATAAGGCGTGCATAAGCGCACCAACGTGCCTACCATCCCTGTCCTATTGTTTCTTTTATTTTTCTTATATGTATCCATGTATTCATAACTATGTTTTTACTTATACCTATTATCTTGTAAGCAATTGACAAAAACAAACAAACAAACAAACAAACAAATAAATATAAGTCAAGTATTCCCTGTACGCCATCCCAAAAATCAACTAAAACTACTCTTATTGAGAGTGGCTATATTAACAGAATTTTGCATACTTAAGCCCCAAGCATATTTACACATAACTTTCTGTTGCTTTTGACTTAAACGATGGTTTTATAGTTTTTTCCCCCTCATCTCTTTGCTGGCCTATTTCAAGCAATAGATGTAACAGATAGTTGGAAGGGACCTTGTAGATCATCTAGTCCAACACCCCACCCAAGCAGGAAACCCTACACTATTTCTGACAGATGGAAGTCCAATCTCTTCTTGAAAGTCTCAAGTGATGGCATTCCCACAACTTCCAAGGGCAACTTATGTTCCATTGATTGATTGTTCTCACTGTCAGAAAATTTCTCCTTATTTCTAGGTTAAATCTCTCCTTGTTCAGCTTCCATCCTTTATTCCTTGTCTGGCCTTTGGGTGTTTTGGAGAATAGCTTGACCCCTTCCTCCTCTCTGTGGCAGCCCCTCAAATACTGGAAGACTGCTATCCTGTCTCCCCTGGTCCTTCTCTTCACTAGACTAGCCATGTCCAGTTCCTGCAACCGTTCATCGTATGTTTTAGTCTCCAGTCCCCTAATCATCTTGGTTGCTCTTCTCTGCACTTTTTCTAGAGTCTCAACATCTTTTTTATAGTATGGTAACCAAAACTGTATGCAGTACAAGTAGAAGTTCATCTTTCTTTTTATCTATATACCTTGTTCATTTTCAACCAATATACAGTTTTCTAGTCATTTGAGCCTATCCTGACTATCATGTTTTTTATTGGGAACAATACAAAATGCCATTGCCTGTTTCTAAGATATTTAAAATAAATAAATAAATCCCATAAATAAATTGGCCTTCAGACTGGAATTGTCTGGTTGCCTCTAACCAAGTACTATTCCAATTCCATTTAAGAGGTTTTTGTTTTGTTTTATTTTGTTTTGTTTTTTTGGGAGGTCAGCCAAATACATTACATGTCCAGTAATTTCAGAAAAGCTGCTAATATAATTTAAAAAAAATTCTTTGGGGCTCCAGATATGCGCTGCTTGGATACTTATGATAGCCCAATTATTTTTTTTCAACCGCAACTCTTTGAAGCCCTATCCATTAGGATCTCCCTAATGACTGAAGAGTAATAAAAAAATACCAGTCTTTCCCATAATTAGTCTTCACTGCCATTCAGTGCTGACAAAACTATTTCAGGGCATCTGAAAGGAATTTAATCTTTAGCAGCACCTAATTGCACTGGCCTGATCCTTCCTCTGGGCTAATTCACTGATTAAAATGGAGATACGCAGCCAAGTTTGAACTTCTTCCAAGTCCTGCAGTACAATTTCCATCAGCAAACCAGACACATGGAAACCAAGGAATTTATTTTGATAAATATTTCATTTGTATTGTGATCTCCTTCTCTCTCCTCCTCCTGCATTTTAAGTCATGTTACCGTAGAAATGACACAGAATCTAATGCCCAAAATAAGCATTAGACTTCTAACATTATAAATCTGATTTTATGTCTGTCTGCCTATCTGATCTATCTCTATCTTTCTATCTATCTATCTATCTATCTATCTATCTATCTATCTATCTATCTATCTATCTATCTATCTATTCATTCTTCTATATCATCACTATTATCTATATCTATCTATATCTATCTTTTATGTATCATCTCTCTCTCTCTCTCTCTCTCTCTCTCTCTCTCTCTCTCTCTCTCTCTCTCTCTCTCATTTCTTACCCATCTCCATCTGATGCCAAGTATAACCATCAATAGACTTATTTTCTGTCCTGAAGATACAAATTTCCACAATAAACTCCCTATCTATGGGTCTATAGCCATAGATAGCCACATATTTTATATAGCCACAACCTTGGAAAGTTCACTAGACAAGAAAAGCAGCAACCCCCTTCCCCCAAACCATTGTAATAAAAACTCATGGTCCCTGAAGGCAACATTATCCCATCCATCAACATACCTTCTTCATATGCTGTCCCAAAGCTTGTGGGAAAAACCAGCTCTTCAAGAACTTCCAGAAGGCAAGAGGGTAGGAACTTGTTGCATCTCCATGATTACTTCATGGTGAAAGAAATTATTTTGCTGGGGTATTTTTTCCTCCTTCATCTTTCCTTGAAGTCTCTAAGGATCATTTTTGATCTCTCTTACCACTGTGGCACTGCATTAGCTCGATGTAGACCAAGGGTCTTCAAACTTGGCAAGTTTAAGACTTGTGGACTTCAACTCCCAGAATTCCCAAGCTAACATGACTGGAGGAGGAATTCTGGGAGTTGAAGTCCACAAGTCTTAAACTTGCCAAGTTTGAAGACCCCTGATGTAGACATACCCGTTAAAGGAAGTACCAAGAATTTTTTTAAAAAAAATCTGAAACAGGATTTAGGATTAGGTTATATTCTTTAAACATGTTATCTCCACTAGCCCATGTCTCTAGCATTACTTGGCCATTACTAGAGGCTCATCTGTCTATTCCATTTGGCTGACTTTTCTTCAGATAGAGGACTATCTGAAGAATAAGAGTTATTTATTACTTAGTGCTTTATTACACTGCAAAGGAGATACACCTAAAACCCCTTTCCCTCTTCTTTTCCCCAGCAACAATTCTGGCACTGATTGGCCTCAAAACCTTCCACAGCTAATCATGGATTTGAACTCGGTCCTTGTCTTATCTGCCACAAATGCACAAGTTGTCTTTCTGAGACAAATTCGAGACCTGATGCTTGAGTGGGAAGCCAACCCCCCACCCAGAAGAATCAAATATTTTGAGGAATATTTAAAAAGGCAGAATATTGTATTTCCCTAAATGAAAAATGGAGAAACGTGTTTTTCTTAAAAGACAGAAAGCAGACTCAATCTCTCTCCCCTCAGCAGACTTTTGTGCCCATTGAGAAAGACTGGGTCAGCCTATCTACAAAACAAAAGACCTTCAGCGCCAGGGTGAAGGAACTAAGACATGATCCTCCAGGACATAATAGGATTAACCCACTAAGACAGTGGCCCCCAACCTTTTTTGTGCCGCGGCCCGGTACCGGCATCACAAAATCATCCATGGCCCGGTACCAGCATCAGCACGCATGGCAAGGCGAGCCGAGCGACCGGTCAGCCAGCCGTCCCCCGCTTGTCCCCGCCACCTTCAACTCCTCCTTTGTACCTGTGTCGATGGGCTTCGCGACGGCTTCAGGACGGTCGCTCAGCTCGCCTTGCCATGCGTGCTGAAAGAATCCTCGTGCCTTAGTTTTGTTCGAAGCCGCCCCCCTCCCCTTGATGAAACTAAGGAGCGAGGATTCTTTCAGCACACAAATGCCGCTTTCTACCCGGAAAAGCTCACCGGAAGCACTTTTTCATCAAAACAAGATGGCGGCGCCCAGCAAACCGGCGGCCCGGTAGAAACTGTTCCATGGACCGGTACCGGTCCAGGGACCGGTGGTTGGGGACCCCTGCACTGAGACACAGAGCTCACTACATTGCACAATCTCCTAAGGACATTGCATTACCCTCAGAAACATCAAGCAAACTGCTCAGACAACCTACAGAGCCAGCTATGACCCCTGCATAGCCCCATGGGAGTCTGATAACAGCCAATAGAATACATGTTCTTGCACAGGAACAGGAAGCTCATGTTCAAAGCCCAAGAGAAAGTATAAAAAAACCCCACTCTCAACTCCATGGGGTCAGCTGCCTAGGACTTCAAACCCACGTGGTTCTGCTTCATCATTAAACTGTCTTTCCAATCAGCCTCCATGTTTCCAGCTTGGAACTGAACCAGATGGATATTTCTTCCAACACTTGCTTATCACAAACTTCAACTGGCAGCTTGGAAACTGTCTTTTGGCCAAAGATCCAAACTCCTTCTATATACTTCATCCAGGCCACCTTCATTCCATTGCATTATTTCTATGCAATTCTTCTTCACACATTGTATGCAAAACCAGTTTCATCCGAGGCTACATTTTGCTTCAGTTAAAAATACCCCAAGGGCCAAATTCATGCCAAATATCTAGGTATGGTATGGTGCCAACTATACAGCAGTTACAGGTAAGCGATGGTATCAGATTAGAACAAAGAAGCAAACTTGTTCCACAATAAATCATTACTGGCGCAGGTAACGTGTGTTAATCCTGCTGCATTTACCATTCACGAAGGGCTATCTGGGATAAAGGAAAAGAAAGGTTTAAAAAAATACAAAAGTTAATATGGCAACCACTTCATGCAGTCAAAGCAGTGGTAGGATTCAAAAAAATTTACCACCGGTTCGGTGGGTATGGCTTGGTGGGTGCGCTTTGCACGCGTGCATACACTTTGCATGTGTGCGTGTGCCAAATGCACATTTTGTGCAGGTGCAGAGGTGTTTGCACAGGTGCAGAGGCATTCCAACTCACCTTCTGCAAGCCTGCACTCTCCTGGTCGCTTCAGCAGCTGCTGAGCATCACTCTGCTGTGCCGTGCAAAGCAACTGCGCTTCAAAAGCAGGTGATAACGGTGAGTATGGGAGCCCAGGTGGGCGGGTGGGCCAAATAGCAGAGCAGTGGAGAGAACCAGTTCGGTCTTTGCTGGTCATCGCTGTTACTGGCTCAGCAGAACTGGACTGAACCGGTAGAATACCACCACTGAGTCAAAGCCACACCTTCTTTCAAGTGCATACAAATGCAGAAATACAAACACACTCACAAAGATAAGGCTTCAACAACATGATTATAGCCATCATCCTGATTTTTTTCTTTAACCATCCAATTTCCATAGTTTCTAGGGAAAGGAACTGTAATATTTTTTTCCCCAAAAGAAGAAAAGAAGCATCTACCAGCAGAGGGAAGAAAAACTAAGTGGAAATGTGATAGCATTGTTCCAAAATTTGAGGGGCTCCTACAAAGAAGAGGGGGCGGGGAGGGTTGTCAAACTATTTTCCAAAACACCAAAAGGCAATACAAAAAACAATATCAACAACAATGGCTGGACACTAACCAAGAAGAGAAACAACCTTGAACTAAGGAGAAATGTTCTAATGGTGAGAGCAATCTGTTACGAACTAAACAAACTCATTCACCAATAACCATACTAGCTTTTACTTCAGCAGCAGGCTCGTAACCCTGCACTTCTGATTGGCCCAGCGGATAAGCGAATCGTGATTGGCCGCCTCGGGCTGACCTGATTGGCTGACAGCGGGCCGTCTCTGATTGGACGCTTTTAGAGCGGTTAATTCAATTTCATTGGTTATTGTGACAGCAGCCAGCTCTATAAAAGAGCTGCTGCTGCCCTAGTTGTTGTTCTGTTCTGAAGTCACTATTAAAGAGTTGAGTTGAGTCACTATAGATGCCTCGTCTCCGTTATTGCGCCCACTCCTCCAGATCTAACACAATCAACCAATGGAATAGCTTGTCTTCAGAAGTTGTAGGTGCTCCATCACTGAGGGCTTTCAAAAAGAGACTGGACAACCATTTGTCTAAAATAATATAGGGTCTTGGACTGGAAGACCTCCAAGCTCCGTTCCAACTCTATTATTTTATGTTTCAAAGGTGCTTTTTCAAGAGGCAACTGAAAAATATGAAAGTCCAGAAAGTCCAGTTGCCTCTTGAAAAAGCACCCTTGGAACAACCATGACCTGGATGACTGAGAATGTCCATAAATGCCTAATTCTATGTTTTATGAATGCTTCCTTCTTCAATGTTCACCAGATCATGACCAAACAAATAACTTTGGAAGGCTTTGTGGCATGACACCTCTTGATTTGTGTTCTACTGCGGAGTCATTGCATTAGGAGGTTGAATTACCCAGCTGTATTATATTCCTTCACAGGTCCAGGCAAGCTCCCTAAAATGCTGCATCCTTCCTCTAGTCAGGAAAAGAACTGGGACATCTGGAATGATTCATGAATATTGGCGAGATGTTTCACAGTGTGTGCAGAAGACAAGCCTAAATTGCACACCGGTATTCAAACAGAAAGCTTGCTGGCGTCAGCACCAGCGAGAGAGAATTTTTATGGCCTTGTCACAAAACAGCTACAACCAGCAACAGAAATATACCCTAAAATGAAATAGCTCAGTTCCTTTTTACCTTAAAATGTTAATAAGAAGCCGAGATTCATGGCTGATTTAAAGTGACCATTTTTGCTATGTAATTAGACCTATTTATTTAACTGTAACGAAACCTTGGCAATGGATTTATATCCAGTCCCAGATATTTGGAGGCAGGGAACGACTGCTTTAATTTAATTTAAGGCATTCGACAAAGTAGACCACAACCTACTTCTTAGTAAGCTAGAAAAAAGTGGAATAGATAACATCACCACTAGATGGGCTGGCTGACAAACCATACTCAATGAGTAGTCCTTAATGGGTCTAAGTCTACATGGAAGTAAGCAGTGGGGTGCCACAAGGTTCTGTCATAGGCCCAGTACTCTTCAATATCTTCATTAATGACTTAGATGAGGGAATAGAAGGGGAACTTACCAAATTTGCAGATGATACTAAGTTGGCAGGAATAGCTAACATACAAGAAGATAGGCTCAAGATCCAGATGGATCTTGACAGACTAGAATACTGGGCCATATCTAACAAAATGAAATTCATTGTAGAGAAAAGTAAAGTCCTACACTTAGGCAAGAAAAACCAAAAGAGCACATACAGACTGGGTGAAACCAGGCTCAATAGCAGTAAATGTGAAAGGGATCTTGGAGTCTTAGTGGACAACCAGCTAAATATGAGCCAGCAGGGGTGGGATTCTACCAGTTCACACCTATTCTCTAGAACCGGTTGTTAACATTCTAAGCAGTTCGGAGAACCGGTTGTTAGAAGAAATTACTGGACTAATCCTGTAAGGAAGGCAGTAAGGAAACATTCTGGTGTTGCTTACAGAAACTGCCATCTCCGTTAACCCTTATTACATTCTTGGCAGGACTTCTTGGTCTCAGGAACATCTCTGGAGTTTTTTTTCCACTTCCTTTGCTGGTACTTTGCTTGTATGGAGTGACCATTCAAAGTTACAATGGCACTGAAAAAGTGACATGACCATTTTTCACACTTACAACTGTTGCAGCATCCCCACAATTATGAGAGCCCGGGCGAGGAGATGCGTGCCTCGATGTGAGTGATATTGAGTTGGCCATGCCCAGCCAATAACATGAACACCAAGCCACACCCACCACCTAAGCCACGCCCACAGAACCGGCTGTTAAAAAATTTGAATCCCACCCCTGAATGCAATCCTAAGTTGCCTTAACAGAGGGATACAATCGAGATCAAGTGAGGTAGTAATATCACTCTATAAAGCCTTAGTAAGACCACACTTAGAGTACTGCATCCAGTTTTGATCACCACATTATAAAAAAGATGTTGAGACTCTAGAAAAAGTACAGAGAAGAGCAACCAGGATGATTAGGGGACTGGAGAGTGAAACATATGAAAAATGGTTACAGGAACTGGGCATGGCTATTCTAGTGAAGAGAAGGACCAGGGGAGACATGATAGCACTCTTCCAATATTTGAGGGGCTGCCACAGAGAGGAGGGGGTCAAGCTATTTTCTAAAGCACCCAAAGGCCAGACAAGGAATAATGGATGGAAACTGAACAAGGAGAGATTCAACCTGGAAATAAGCAGAAACTTTCTGACAGTAAGAACAATCAACCAATGGAACAAGTTGCCCTCAGAAGTTGTGGAAGCACCATCACTTGAGACTTTCAAGAAGAGGTTGGAGTGCCATTTGTTAGAAATGGTGCAGGATTTCCCGCTTGGGCAGGGGGTTGGACTAGATGACCTATAAGGTCCCTTCCAACTCTGATTATCTGAATTGGAATTCCTAATTTTTGCAAATGGTTGTTCTTGTAGACGCGTCCAAAAAATAAAATAAAATAATAAAATAAAATAAAATACAAAGGCTACTCTTCCCTCCAAAGGCATGAATACAGAAATCCATTATTTGGATTCTGATAAATCGGGCTGCAATCCTAAATGCTTTTATTATTCATTTGTTAGGCTTCAATAACTTTCGGGAATAAAACTGGTTGGATTCAAAAAAGACTTACAATAAATGTGTTGTATTATTAATCGGCAGTCTGTTTTTTTTTTTGGGGGGGGGGGTTTCCCCCTCTCCAAGCCAAGGCAAACCAAAGTGACAGTCGTAAAACAATGAACAGTTGCAGTGCTGCAAAAAGAGAGCATTTGAGAAAAAAAAAAGTGTGCCGCATTTTACAACTGTAACTAATTCATACTGACCAATGCACCTGATGAGGGTCGCCATTTCAATTCTCTCCATGAATAATAGAAGGAGCTCACCTCTACTGAATGGAAGGACCAACCACAGGTGCCCTATCCACGCAAACATGTTTTATGGGCTTTCTGAATGCTTTTCATGGACCATCTGAAGCTTCGTAATAGTCCCACATTCAGGCAGACCTGTTTTACATTCAAGGCCACATCTGTTCTTTCTCCAAAAGCAGACGGCATTTTCTGGATCCTCTTTGGTAGATTCACAAGATCCAATCTGGATTCTTGCTGTACAGCTGTTCTGACCCAACCTGGTTCCAAGAGAGCAAAGACACAACAAAGGCAGCAGCCCCCACCTTTTAAGGTTTCATCTACGAATTCTGTTTCTTCACAGATAAAAAGCTGTTTCCCACTAATTAGCTCCGACAAGAAACAGCTTTGCCAAGTTTCTTTTCAAGGCTTCCCAAAAGCCACAGATAAGAAATAGTTTGCCACAGTTTTCAAACACCAACTATAATGTCCACGAGGCTGAGCTTCAGAGTGTCTTTGCCTTCTGCAAAGAACACTTCTTCCCAGCTGGCTTTTAGTTTCTTGAAGGAGGGGCCATTACCTTGCAGCCTTACTCCGAGTCACCCGTGCTGCTGTAACTGCTCTTTCCTATGAGCAACCCTGCGCACACGTGCACCTGGCACAGGCTCCTCGGGAACCTCCTCATCACAGCTGCCAGCCCCCACAATCTCTGAAGGCAGAAGTCCACTCCCTAATGATCCTGGCCCCTCATCTGAGTCCTCGCTCTCCTCCACCATCCGCACCTGCTGCCGGCTAACCACAACAACAGCAGGGGTGTCAAACTCAAGGTCCATGGGGCAGATTCAGCCCTCAATGTGGTCAGATTTGGCCCATGGGGCCATCCTGGTCTACCCAGTGCGAAGAGGAAACATCAGGCCAGCGTAGCTTTGGCTCAGTCTACCCAATGTGAAGAGGAAACATGCCAGCAGTTTGGTGATTGGCATCAAGGTGGCCACGCTCACCTAGTCAGCCACGCCTACCCAGTTGGCAACCCCCTCCGAGGTCAACCACAGCCCTAATGTGGCCCTCAATGAAATTGAGTTTGACATCCCTGCTGTTAGGGCTCCGACAAACCACCCCGATTCAAATCATACATCTCTAGCCACATCTCTCAGAGTTAAAACAAAAAAATGATTTATTAGGAGCGACCATGTCGGCACTACCTGGTTGCAGCCGACTCTAAGACACATCATTCATTTCATCCTTCATCCTCATCTTCCCCCCCACCCCCTGAATGTATATTGTCCAATGGGACACATCCATAGCCAAGAGTCATCAATCATGCTCTCCAGTAATAGTCTTGCACGCCAACAGCTTTGGTTGCTTAGAAATTATCTGAAATGTTTAAGGAATGCACTACTTTCCCAACTCCCTTTCTGCTGGCAACTAAAAAGACCAAAAGAAGTATTTTTAGTTGACAGCAATGATGTGCTATATATCCATTAACTAAGGTGGGATTATCTTAGTTATAATAGGGCACCGAGCTTGATAGCCTTCTACCACACTGAAAAAACAGTTGCCTTAAGTCAGTAGAATTTAGGGCTGTTCTACATGATTTAATTCAGCCAAAAGTCATCCGTCAGCCTCTCCTATCATTGGTCACTAAATACTATCATTGGTCAACTTATTTTTCAAAGCACCAGAAGGCAAAGCAAGAAACAATGAATGGAAACTAATCAAGGAGAGAAGCAACCTGGAATTAAGGAGACACTTCATAGTAATGAGAACAATTAACCAGTGGAACAGTTGCCTTCAGAATGTGGATGCTCCATCACTGGAGGTTTTTAAGAAGAGACTGGGCAGTCATTTGTCTGAAATTGTACAGGGTCTCCTACTTGAGCAGGAGAGACTAGATAGCCTTCAAGGTCCCTCCCAGTTCTAATTTCTATTCTGCAGATGAGGTTCTGAGCAATAAATCTGAAATAACAGATGGCCAGATCAATTTCTTAAACAAAATTAAATAAACCTAGGAAGTAATTACCAATCAATTGTTTGGTCCACTGTTAGGAATAAGTTGGCTAAGAGTCATTATATTTTCATAGCAGGAAGTGCCTCTCCCTAGTTGTAGAGAGTCGTGGGAGTAGCCTCAAGGGAAATATTCAGAAGTAGTAATTAAACATTCTTTGAGTCCTGACTCCTCCTTGATTCAGCAGGGTGTAAGAAGGGAAAATACAAATTTGGAAGATTATATTACGCTCACTAAAGCTTAGTTCTAATCTTCTTATAGAGGCTGTTTCCTGATTTGAAAAACATTGAAGGGCTGATACGGATAGCATAGAGTTCGGTCTTCTGCAGAAATCACATTTATATCTCCAGAATAAAATAATTAAAATAAAGTTTTCTGTCTGAGAAGTGAATAAGCACTGGGTACTGGAATGGAACACAGATTTACAGGCCAGAGTGTGCTGTCCCATTCACTCACGCATACACATAACATTGGTTTCATTAAAGTTCCCCAGCAAATTCCCTTCACCAAAAACCCAGAACTGTCCCAATTAAGTCCAGCCACAAGCAGACCGATGCTAGTCCACAGAGAAATGGCCAATGAATCTACAAGGCATTTGAAAGTTTCCCAAAGAAGACAAATCCACCAGGCAAAATTAAATTCGCAAGACACGGTGTCCAGTCCAAGGCAAGGCAGGAATAACAACAACCAGGACACAAGAGAGCCAGGAAATGAACACGTTATTGTTCCCAGAATGGCCTCCATTTGTCTGCTGTGTTAAATAGTCAGCTTCCAGTGCAGCCCATCAAGAGAGGCAAGGCTGCCTCCTCACGAATAATCAGGCTGACCTTCACTACTCCTGCCTTTCCTCTGCCCTACGTGTTCTTGGATCAGAGGTGCAGAAGGCAGTTCTTCCTCCTCTTCATCATTAATGGGCTGCAGGTGAATGCTTTCTTCACCTGGAGCCCCAGGGCTGTCCTGCTGCAGCTGTACTTAACATAACAGATAACAGATAATCAGAGTTGGAAGGGACGTTGTGGGTCATCTAGTCCAACACCCCACCCAAGCAGGAGACCCTACACCATTTCTGACAAATGGCAATCCAATCTCTTCTTGAAAGCTTCCAGTGATTTATGAAGGTAATTTTTGTTCCATTGGTTGATTGTTCTCTCTGTCAGAAAGTTTCTCCTTATTTCTAGGATGAATCTCTCCTTGTTCAGTTTCCACCCATTATTCCTTGTTTGGCCTTCATGGGCTTTGGAAAGTAGCTTTACCCCCTCCTCTCTGTGGCATCCCCTCAAATATTGGAACGCTTCTATCATGCCTCCCCTGGTCCTTCTCTTCCCTAGACTAGCCAAGCCCACTTCTTGCAACTATTCTTCATATGTTTCAGTCTCCAGTTCCCTAATTATCCTGGTTGCTTTTCTCTGCACGTTTTATAGCATCTCCACATCTTTTTTATAGTGTGGTGACCAAAACTGGATGCAGTACTCTAGGTGTGGTCTTAGTAAGGTTTTATAGGGTGGTATTGGTATCTCACTTGATCTTGATTGAATCCCTCTGTTAACGCAATTTAGGATTGCATTAGCTTTTTTGGCTGCTGCTGCACACTGCTGGCTTATATTTAGCTGGTTGTCTACTAAGACTCCAAGATCCCTTTCACACTTACTGCTATTGAGCCTGGTTTCACCCAGTCTGTATGTGCACTTTTGGTTTTTCTTGCCTAAGTGTAGGACTTTACTTTTCTCTACATTGAATTTCATTTTGATAAATGCTTAAGCCAAATCCCACTCAGATTTCTGCTCGAAGCCATCCACCAACTCCCTTCCTGACATGCCTGGGACTGGTTCATCCTCCTCCAAGCTGACATCTGGAGGGGATCTTGGGGCACTTCTGGGCCAGTCATCACACAGAGTAATTCCAAAGGGATTACTCATAGCCAGAGCAATGGACTTAAGAGGAGTCAGCATCTTCCTGCAGACATCAAGGTAATATTGTTCCTTTTAAAAAAAGTACCCCTCCACGAATATGCCCATTTACAGTAATCATGCAGAGTTCAGCTTGACTTAATTCAGGGGTGTCAAACCAGTAGTGGGATTCAAATTGTTTCACCACTGGTTCGGTGGGCGTGGCTTGGTGGGCGTGCTTTGTGTGTGTGCATGTCCCTTGCACGCATGCATGGAGAATGCGTGCTTTGTGCGTGCACAGAGGGTTTGATGCTGACCTTCTTATGCAATCCTGCATTCTCCCTGTGTCTACAACAGCTGACGCGCGGCAATCCACTGTGCCGCGCGATGCAGCTGAAGCCTCAAAAGCAGGAAGTAAAAGCCAAACCGGTAGAATTCCACCCCTGTGTCAAACTCAAGGCCCATCTAGTCCGCTATGTGGTTGGATCCATCCCGCAGGGTCATCATGGAAAATGTAAGGGGCCGGCCTACCAAATGCAAAGAGGAAACATCTCAACAGTTTGGGGAGTGGTGTCAAGCTGGCCACACCCCCTGAGTCATCCACACCCCATGAGTGGCATCAACCTGGACATGCCCACCAAGTCAGTGGTGGGATTCAAAAAGTTTTACCACCAGTTCGGTGGGTGTGGCTTGGTGGGCATGCACCAAGTATGTGTGCATTCACGTGCCAAATGCACACTTTGTGCAGGCCCAGAGGTGTTTGCACAGGCGCAGAGGTGTTCCAACTCACCTCCTGCAAGCCTGCACTCTCCCGGTCTACTTCAGCAGCTGCTGTGTGTCACTCTGCTGTGCTGTGCAACGCAGCTGCACTTGAAAAGCAGAGGATAAAGGTGAGTACGGGAGCCCAGGTGAGCAGGTGAGCCCAAAAGCAGAGTGGTGGAGAGAACTGGTTCAGTCTCCAGTGCTCACCGCTGTTACTGGCTTGGTAGAACCGTGCCGAACCGGTAGTATACCACCACTGCACCAAGTCCAGCTCCCCCCAAGGCCAACCACAGCCCTGATGTGGCCCTCAATGAAATTTGAGTTTGACACTCCTGACTTAATTGGAACTTCCTATTTATCTTCACTCTGTGTTGGGTTGCTTCAAATCGTCTTGAGGAGGGAAACCAATTTTGCAGTGCAAGAACGGCTTGGTTGGCCTGCTTATTTAAATTATGAAATAAGAATTACTTTGATTACACTGTGACCAAAAGAAAACCGCGGCTGCTTCAATTTTAGCTTCCACCAGGAACAAGTGACAGAAGTAATCAGTTGATATTCTTGTGACAGGATTGTGAAGTTCCCACTTCACCTATTCTGAATCACAATTGCTGCTACAATCATGCTGGCATATTTAAGAAGTTGATTAGACCCATGTAAAGGGAAGGATGCTGCTCACCGCATTGAGATTTCTCTTATGGAAAAGAAAAATCAAAGCATGATTTGTTTACTCCCTCAGATTTGTTTTTTTTTTCTTTTTTTTGAATGGTGTTAAGAGAAAAGAAGATTATTTAAAATGACAAGTCATTTTAATTTGCCGTTTTACTCTTTATTTAACTATTTGGAGAAAAACTACATATACAAAAGGCCTTAGCTTAAAGCAGGGGTGAGCCATCCCTTTGTGGTCTAAAAACCCTATTTGTAACACAATTTGGGAATATGTTTTTTAAGTTTACCGCCATGGGCTCTTGGTTCTGAGCTGTGGTGGCGCAGTGGTTAGAGTGCAGTACTGCAGGCTACTTCTGCTGACTGTCGGCTGCCTGCAATTTGGCAGTTCAAATCTCACCAGGCTCCCACCTTTATTTTTATAAGACTGTGAACATAATTTAGAGCCGTGGTGGCCCAGTGGTTAGAATACAGTATTGCAGGCTGATTCTGCCAACTCCCAGCAATTTAATCCTGATCAGCTGAAGGTTAACTCACCCTTTCATCTTCCAAGGTTGCTAAAATGAGGACCCAGATTGTTTTAGGCAAGAGGCCGACCCTGTAAACTGTTTAGAGAGGGCTGTAAAGCAGTATATAAGTCTAAGTGCTGTTGCTTTTGCTATTCCAACACTTCAATTAATATATAACAGACTAGAATTTTGCAATTGCACCCTGTCTAATGATGTCATCAAATTAAATTGAATTTCATAGGTTGGATATTTGGGGGGTGAGGGGGGTGAGTTGCAGCTTCTGACCCATGCGGGGAGTCCTTGATTTAAAACAGTTCATTTAGTGACCATTCAGTTACATACAACAGCACTGAAAAAAGGGAGCCATGACCATTTTTCATATTAACAACCATTGAAGCATCCCTCTAATGGTCACGGGGTCACAATTTAGGCACTATTTGGCAAATATTGATTTATATTTATGATGGTTGTGATGTCCTGGGGTCAGGCCATCTACTTGGGCAACCTTCTGACAGGCAAAGTCAGTGGGGAAGCCAGATTCACTATCTTACTATCTTAACCTCTGCAGTGATTTGTTGAACAACTGTGGCAAGAGAGGTCATAAAAGGGGATGAAGCTCACTCGACCAGTGTCTCACTTAGCAACAGAAATGTTGGGCTTAATTGTGGTCGTAGGTTGAGGACTACTTGTATTAAGAGTTAGCATATGATGAGTGTATGTTTTGTACGAAACCAACCTCCTGGTTTTGTATTAAGCCAACCTCCTGGATACTATAACTTAATTGGATCCCTCTCACAAAATCTGTTTATGGAGAATTTCCACGAGAATCTCCTAAATCCATAATAATCCAGTTTATTACTGCCAGAGTGAGGAAATCTTTTGGAATAGAGTTCAACTCGATTCCATTATTTGGTGACTCCAAATAATTTTCCAGGGAATTGTTGTGGTCCACTGGCAGCCTGCAGAGACGGCAACAGAGTCAGACAGTGGGGAGGAACATGGGCCAGTCCTGGAGTCTGGGGAGGGCTCAGATGAGGGATCTCCGTCTGACACAGAGATGGGACCAGTGCCACCTGAGAGTTATGTGCTGACTCCAGAGCCTCCAGAATCTGACATCAGCGAGGCAGAGGAGCAGGGGGAGCCTGTTCCCAGTGTGCGCTTGTGCAGAGCTGCCAGAAGGCAAGAACAGTTAAGACAAAAGGGGAGACTCGGGAGTAAGGCTTGGAGAAGATTGGCCCCTCCCATAAGTCATAAAGGAGGAGCAAAGGGACATGAGCCTTTGCAGGGAGCAACTTTGTTCTGATCAGTTTTAACTTTGAAACTCCATGTTGACTTTGTGCTCCGTTTGGCCTTGTACAGCTAATTGGCAATTTAGTCCTTGGCAGCATTTCAAGGGAGATAAAGGTGGGTGCTTATCAGCCTTACCCCGAAAAGACTGTGGCAGACTTCTGTTGGACTATTCACAAACTGTTTGGGACTCATTACGGGCTGTGAATGTATATAATTCACAGCTGTTGAAATTAAGAGGATTTTTGGGACTAAGCATGTGATTGTTACTGTCTCAGGAAGCCTCGGTCGGAACAGGGATAATATAGATATGTTCTTCCCTGAGCTATAAATATTCTCTTCTGTTGGCACCAAGGATCCCATAGATATGGTTTGCTGTTATCCTACATTTAAAAAATAATAATATTTCTACATACATACATACATACATACATACATACATACATACATACATACATACACAGTATTATTTTACAATAATATTTTGCACACTATTCCACAGCTCCGAATTCCCTGGAGACCCTTCAACAAAATAGAACATCACTGTTGAGATCAGCCGATGACAGCTACTTAATTCTCCTCTGGTTGGGTGTATATTTATGCATATCAGAACTTAATTCCATCCCTGAAGGTGACCATCTGGATAAGTCTGTTTTCATGAATAGTGGTTGCACCTATAAAAGTGCAAAGCCACAACGCAAGGCCAGCTCCTAAGATGTGTAGTCTGGCAGCTTTGATGGGAGCCATCAAGGAGAAAATAGGACATGACTAATGCAGCATCAGCATATTTCTCGCTTGGGAATTCAGAGCGAACTGTATCTGATGTGTGACATCTACAAACTGCGTAGCCCATAGCAAGCGGTGGTTGAAAAGGATGTGACAGAGATATGAATCACTGGGACTGCTTGACTGCCTGATGATAAAAACTTCCTCTCAAATTTCAACTGCTGGGTTGAAACCCGTAAAGCCAAATTTCATTCCACATGGGAGGAGAGAGGGCAGGCTTTGCTCCTCTTGATATCGGAAGTGTGTACAGGCAAGTCCTTGACTTACGATCACAATGGAGTCCAAAATTTCTGTTGCTAAGCAAGACATTGGTTAAATGAGTTTTGTCCCATTTTTCTTGCCACAATTGTTAAGTGAATCACTGAAGTGGTGGTTGTTGTTTTTAAGTAGTTTTTTTTTAATTAGTTGATAAAATAACATGCGAAGAAAATACAAAAGTAAATGATGTGTTTCCTCAAAAATAAGACCTTGTCTTATATTTTTAGAGCTTATTTTGCGGGGGTAGGGCTTATATGGGGTGCATGTGTAAAAATCAAGCTCTTACTTTCAATGTAGGTCATATTTTCGGGGAAACAAGGTAGTAAGGAAAATAGGGAAGGGAAAAGGGAAAGGGAGGGAAAGAAAAAGAGAAAAAGAATAAAAAGGTATTGACTTCTGACTTGCTTTGGTGCAGCAGAATAAGGCATTACAATCAAACGTCAACTTTTCACTTTGACATAATTGTATGAACTAGTCTATATAATGACAAGTCTATATAACTGGTAAAACCCCAAATCAAGTGATAGTTAAGTTAGTAACATGGTTGTTAAGTGAACCAAGCCTTCCCATTGAATTTGCTTGTCAGAAGGTCGTAAAAGGGGATCACGTGACCATGGGATTACTGCAACCGTCATAAACATGAGGCATGTGCCAAGCATCTGAACAATGACCAGTTGACCACGAAGATGCTGCAATGGCCGTCAATGTGACAGCGGTCATAAGTCCCCTTTTTCAGTGCCATTGTAACTTTGAAAAGGCACTAAATGAACTGTCGTAAGTCGGGGACTACCTATATTCATTGAACGTTGTGATCGAGGAATAAGACTGGCACCAAGCTGATATAGTTATTAGACAAGCTATTTCTGAGAGTGCGCCCCCCATCTCATAACATCCAACAGACTGTCCCTGTTTTGATCCCTGCTTCCCTCTCCCTATGAATCAAGGCCATCTTCATCCCAATGTCCTGTTTTCAGCCTCCTTCCATCCCCGCCCACAATATTCTGAGGGCTCCTTGTATCTTTAAAATCTTGGTTTTCTCTCAACCATGAGTTAAGAGCAAGGGTCTCCAACCTTGACAAGTTTAAGACTTGTGGACTTCAACTCCCAGAATTCCTGAGCTGACATGACTGGAGGAGGAATTCTGGGAGTTGAAGTCCACAAGTCTTAAAGCTGTCAAGTTTGAAGACCCCTAGTTAAGAGAGTAGATGAATGTACCTGGAGCATCAGTTTAATCTTTTGAAGAAATGGTGCTTTGAGTTGTATTTGTCCCATCATAGTTTTTTTACGGTTAGTGTTTAACTACTATATTTTTGCTTTTTATCCTTTTAGTTTACTTTACTTTACTTTATTGTCATTGCACCTCATACAACAAAATCAAACACCATGTTCAGTGCACATCATGACCATGAAAATAAACACAAACACACATCCTTCACCCTCCATACATTGAACCGAAAACCCCCAACACCGCATCAACACTGCACTATACAGCAGAATTCAAAAGAGCTACTGCCCTGAGATAGAAACATTTTTTCAGCCTATTGGTCCTTGTTTTTATTATTCTGTATCATCTGCCAGATGGTAATAGTTCAAAAAAAGGGTGCCCAGGATGAGATGGATCTTTGAGAATATTTTGAACTTTCTTAAGGCAGCGGGAGCTATAAAGCTCTTCCAAAGAGGGGAGAGGGCAACCCATGATCCCCTGGCCAATGACGTTAACCTTCTGGAGTGCTGTCCGACCTGTCACTGTGCAATTGGCAAACCATACAGAGGTGCAGTAAGTTAAGATACTCTCTATGGTGCAGCGGTAGAAGGTCACCAGCAGTTTTTCATTCAGTTGTTGTTTTCTGAGAAGCCTGAGGTAGAATAATCTCTGCTGGGCCTTTTTGACCAGTGCTGCAATGTGAGCACCCCAGGTCAGGTCCTCTTTTATAGTAACACCCAGAAACTAAAACTGGCCACTTGCTCCACTCAGTCTCCATTGATAAGCAAGGGCTGGATGTCTGATCTGTTCCTTCTATAATCCACTATAAGCTCCTTGGTTTTATTGGTGTTGAGGACCAAGTTATTGTCTCCACACCACAAAAGCAACTGGTCCACCTCATCTTGGTAGGCAGACTCATCCCCCGCAGAGATGAGTCCCACCACTGTTGTATCATCTGCAAATTTTGGTAACTGGGCAGCGATCTTCATCACTTAAATAAATTGTGGTAAACAAACAAACAAACAAACAAACAAATGGCTACAACTCCATCTCTCTTTCCCACAGCTAGGTCATCTATCTACATCTAGAGTCCCAAATGACAAGTCTGCATTTGTGGGTCACTTCAATCCCCATTAGCTCTTGGGAGACTAAAAGAATTAACCAAAAGCTCAGAAGTTGCCCGAAAAATCTACCCATCCCATTCACCCACCCACCCACGCAGTAATCATATTCTAGTAAGAGATCATGTCAAAGAATTAAATAAAAATAATGTAAATGTAATTTTAGAAGCACAATGTCAAGGGTAGGGGGGGAAAAGCTTTTATTGCCTAAGCTGCTTTACTTCTCTTTCAGTGATGTCCCTCTTGACCTCAATCCCTGCAGTTTTCTTAATGTGCAACTGTTTATTTATTGAGGTTTATTCATATCTTAAGGATAGAACCTTTCCTTTCGGTGTAATTAGAAGGACTGCTCACTTACCACCCATAGTATTAACTATTGCTACTTTTTTTCTTTTGTTTTTTTGTTTTACATGCCGTGATCAAAATTCATAAGCTGCTGGTACATGAAAGCTTCTAAAATCAATATCAAGAGAGGCTTTTAAGAGGGTGCAAGGGCTTGTCCTATAAATGGAGTTGCTGATAAATTTGTGCAAGGACAGGCTGAGTGCTATGGTTGCATTGAGTCTTTCAGGTTTATTTAGGAAAACAAATTCCTCAAGAAACCAAGGCAGCCTTTAGCTCTTCTTGATAATTCCAATCTCTCTTTCTCTTTCTTTTGCTTTCTCTCCCTTAGCCCTTCCTTTCTTCCTTCCTTTCTTCCTTCCTTCCTTCCTTCCTTCCTTCCTTTTCTTTTTCTTTCCTTTCTCCTTCCTTCCTTCCTTCCTTCCTTCCTCCTCCCTCCCTCTTTCTTTCTTTTCTTTCCTTTCTCCTTCCTTCCTCCTCCCTCCCTCCCTCCCTCCCTTCCTCCCTCCCTCCCTCCCTTCCTTTCTTTTCTTTTCTTTCCTTTCTCCTTCCTTCCTTCCTTCCTTCCTTCCTTCCTTCCTTCCTTCCTTCCTTCCTTCCTTCCTTCCTTCCTTTCTTTTTCTTTCTTTCTAGAATACAGAAATGAAAGGGGAGTTATGATAGATATAGTTGGTGGAGATACACCAGAGGAATACTACTGTCATGCTAAGTTTATATGTTTATTTTCTCTTTGTTATATTCTTACTTTTCTCCTTTGTTTGTCTTTTTTTACTGTAATCCTTTTTCTTCTCTCTTCTTCAAGTTTATTCTGTATGAGATTTAACTGTTATAATTCAACTCCTTAGTAAAATTGTCTCTCGTGTGTGAAAAGAATTTCAGAGGGCCATTTGAACTGCATGTAACATTTATGTTTAATAATTTGTTCTCTAGTGTTGAGTCAGCATTTTCAACAGCAATCATTTACCGAAATTACAAGGCCTCACTTTGCGTATTTCCAAAGAAAAATAATATGTCATTGAATGATAGAGAGCTAGGGCAGAACAGAGCACTGTTAGCTGTGTCAGTAATCTGACCATGGTTCAAGTAAATGGAATTACTATTAGAAAGATAACGGTAATTGTATAGCAATCCAAGGAGATATTGTCTTCTCTACTGTGCAACTTTTCCCGTCAGTATCTAAACAATGTGTTCTATGTACACATTGGTAAGAACTTAAATTACTCTACTTTAGTGTCAGTGTCATAGAGATTAATCATATGAAAGTTTCTGCCCATCAATTTTCTATAGAGGATGACATATATGTTTATTTCTTTATTTATACCCCACATTTATTTTTATTTTTTTAAGCAACAACTCAAGGCTGTGAACATAACTTAGAGCTGTGGTGGCCCAGTGGTTGGAATACAGTATTGCAGGTTGATTTTGGCAACTGCCACCAGTTCGATCCTGACTGGCTCAAGGTTAACTCACCCTTCCATCCTTCTAAAGTCAGTAAAATGAGGACCCAGATTGTTGATGGCAAGGTGCTGACTCTGTATACCTCTTACAGGGGGCTGTAAAGCATTATGAAGTGGTATATAAGTCTATATCGCTAGTGCTATTATACTCCTTCTTCCTCCTATTTGCCTCACAACAGCAGTCCTGTGAAGTGAGTTAGGCAGAAAGTGGCACCCAGCTGGTTTTCATAGCAAAGGTGGGGCTAGAACTCACAATCTCCCAGTTTCTAGCCTATTGCCTCAACCACTGTTAGTTACTTCTGCAGTTCTACAAACCAAAAGATATTTAAAGAAGAAAATATCAAAAAGGGCAGCTTAGGTTATGTCCTTCAGGTATGTCATGCCCTTGGTAGAGTCAGACTCTGAGGGAGAGGAGGAACAGCCGACAGGGAGTGGAGATGTGGCTCCGGAGGTTGTGGAAGAGGCTGGGGAAGGGCTGAGGCCAGCTGAGCAGTCAGAGGAAGAACCAGGCCCATCCCCTCTTCATCCTCGGACACGCAGGGAGGAAAGGAAAAGGAAAAAACTTGGCTTGCAAGAGAGGAAGTGGGAATGATCCCCCTCATTGGTTACAACTGGGGAGATGAGTATATAAGTGAGACAGTTAAAACACAGGTTGCCAGAAGCAAAGTGTGTTTTATTTTGGTCTGAAGTTATCTTGGTTGGCACCCTTCCAACAGACTGTGCCTTGTTATCTCCCTGAATTTGGTAAATACTTCTCCTGTTCCGTTGTGGACATTTTGTCATTGTAGTTTGTTTTGGTTTTTTATTTCACCTCTATCTGCTCATTAAGTTCGTACTGTGTTGCTTTCTTTTGAAGACTATTTTTGAGTACGTTTAATCTCCAACTGAGAATTATTGAACAGTGGGGCCAAGTTGGAGGCATTAAAGGACATTTATTTACGTTTTGGATTTTGTTACGTTCGTGTTACACTCTGGGTCATCACAAGGCATTTCTACTACTTTAGGAAGCTGCTTATGAGTTTCCTCTCATCCCAAAGAATCCTCCACAGAAATATAAGATTTGGATGGTGCGGTACTGTGACTATACTTCCATGTACCAGGCCAGAGTGATTATCTTGGAGGTTACTACCCATAGATTTATGATTGAAGGACTACAAGATTGTCAACAAGCTATTTCCCCCTTCCCCTAGGCTCTATCTATCTATCTATCTATCTATCTATCTATCTATCTATCTATCTATCTATCTATCTATCTAAATTTTCCTGCTATTCTCAGGGGTTGGTCTGGCAGGAAAGAAAAAGAAATTACCCTTCAAACCATGTCTCCAGTAGGGAAAATATGCTTTCTTATACACTCAATATAAATCATTTCTTCCTTTTCTTTTGTTTTCGGAGGCATGAACTATATACTCTCTTACACATGAGCTTCTCTTACTGTTTGGTTGATATTGTTTCCTCTCCCAAATAGAATAGGTCCATCACTTTTTTTCAAAAATACTATTTCAGAAATCTCTCCAAAGGATGAGAGATACAACTCAAACAGAGAACAAATGGAGTAATTCGACCAACTTTTTAAAAGAAATTTCCCACAGCCTATTCTAGACCTCTCTGATAAAAACAATCTTTTTATTTTAGGTATAATATAACATATAAGTTGTCCCCATTAAATCGATCAGGCTCTGAAATTAAATTAATGTTGCCGTTAAGAGTAGGAAAAGAAATGCATGCTGTTTAATTGAGAGCCGTGTTATTTAACAGTGCAATCCGGCTGAAAGACTAAACAAATGCATTACAGATTCAAGGGTCAAGATTTTCTATTCCTCTAATCATGAATACAGTTAGTCTTCAACTTATGACCACAATTTCCATTGTTAAGTGAGGCCTTTGTTAAATGAGTTTTGCCCCATTTTACAACTTTTCTTGCCACAGTCGCTGCAGTTCTCCAGTTAGTAGCCCGGTTGTTAAGTGAATCTAGCTTCCCCATTGACTTTGCTTTCCAGAAGGTTGCAGGGACACAAAGAAACCGTCATAAATATGAGTCCGTTGCCAAGCCTCCGAATTTGCCAGGGGGGGGTGTGTTGTGTTCTAAGGGTTGAAAAGGGGTCATAAGCAGGGGTGGGATTCAAATTTTGTAACAACCGGGTCTGTGGGTATGGCTAGGTGGGCGTGGCTAGCTGGGTGCAGTCATGTGACTGGGTGGGCGTGGCTTTTTTTGAAACCCTCCCCCCATTTTGGGGGCCTTCTGGATCTCAGGGAAGCCTCCTGGAGGAGGCGTTTTTGCTCCCAGAAGGCTTCCCTGGGGCTCAGGAAGAAAAAAATATGGAGCCTGGAGGGGGTGCGCAGCACCCACCCATCCCATGCTCCGTTTTGGGGCCTCCTGGGTCTCAGGAAAGCCTCCTGGGTGAAGCAGTAAGTGAGGGGAATCCTGACACAGCTAATCATAGAAATAGCTGATCGTCAGGAGGGAGAAAAAAGAAAAAGAAATACCTTAAGGAGTGACTGGGCAGGGGACAACGCAGTCAGCGATGTTGGGCATGTGTGCAATGTTGCGCATGCACAATAAGGACTGACTGGGCGGGAAGGGGCGGGGAGGGCAGGGAGGGGTAGTGCCAGACAGGGGCACGATTTGCCGGTTCTTCGAACTGCCCAGAATCATAACAACCAGTTC
Organism: Notechis scutatus; assembly: GCF_049901735.1. Classification (NCBI taxonomy): domain Eukaryota; kingdom Metazoa; phylum Chordata; class Lepidosauria; order Squamata; family Elapidae; genus Notechis; species Notechis scutatus. The sequence goes on from NC_142012.1 coordinate 57,298,316, forward strand.
TATAGAACCGGTCCAAACCGGTAGAATCCCACCCCTGGTTATAAGTCACTTTTTTCAGTAATGTTGCAAGTTCAGACGGTTATTAAACCAACTACCTGTAGTTGATTGAAGATATGCATACACTTTTAACATTTTAATGTTTCTTGACTAATTCGGGAATGTTAAAGCACAGGTTTGTAATGGACTATATATGTCTCAGCTTGTAGCTAATGATAATTCCATCACTTTTTTTAAACAAAAAAAAAAGTATTTTGCACTCAGTTCTATAGCTAAATATGCATTTTGTGCCTGAGGCTTTAGAAATGTGTAGTTGCTGAAAGTATTGGCATTTTACTCCTTCCAACTCACCAGCCATTTAATAACGCCTCAGTTTGTTGTGCACATGGCAGAAATTCAATAAATATATGATCTTCAGCATATTCACAGATCCCACTTGTTTTCTTAGGCTTTCTGAGCCACACCTTGCAAAGACATTTATAGATATTGCACAGATGTAAACTTTATGGTTTGCAGTGGGTTGTTTTAAAACAGGGCACAGCTTTAATTCTATTAGTTCTGAAAGTAGGTCCTTTTCAAAAGTAAACTTATGCAGGCTTTAAAAAGAAAACCAAGGCAGTATAATAAGCTGGAGTGGTATGCTGGAATGGAATGGAATATTCTATTCCATTTCATTCCATTTCACCCGATCCAATATTCTATTCTATTCTATTCTATTCTATTCTATTCTATTCTATTCTATTCTATTCTATTCTATTCCATTCCATTCCATTCCATTCCATCCAACAAGATAACAACAGAGCCAAAAGGAGGCCAAAACAGTAATGAATAGATTCAAATTAGCTCGAAAAAACTCCCTTTCAAAACTTATTCAAAATAAATAGAACTACAACTTTTGGCAAAACATATAGAAATAAAAAAAATATGTAATAAATTATATATGTGACAAGAATGTCTAAGTATATGAAAAACAGGAAACCAAGATATGTGATTTGATCATTAGACAAAAAAAAATCAAAAATTATTAAGGAGGCTATAAGTATTGTTTTTCTGCTTTTTCTCACTATTATTCTACTGGTCTCTAATAAATAAACACATACAAAAAATAAGTTTCATTTCACAGCAGAATCCATGCTGGCAAAATTTTAAAAGGTTGTGTTACATCCAACTAGAAAAATAATCACTGCTGTAGAGATACTTATAATTTCCCAAGAAATAATTCGGCATTTAAAACCCAAATCAATTTGCTCACAAACCAATAAAGATGCTTTTATTTTCCAGAATTCATGAAATAAAGTCAGTATGGGGCATATTATTTACTTCTCATTTAATCGAAGTGGGGAAAGGAATAACAGATGTGAGGGGAAAAAAGAATTAAACATCTTAACTAAAAATGAAGAAAAAATGGTAATTATAACAAACAGAGAACCAGAACATCTTTCCTATAAAAACTTACAGCTTGAAAGTATTTAATTTGGGAGGATAAAGACAATGTTATAAAATTGGAAATGGCACCAGCAAAGATAGCAAGAAGTAAATTTATCCTTTGCTTCCCATAACATATCCAATAAAGCAGATTGGAATTAGAAAGAGAGACTAAATCATTTTCTTGCATAAATGATAATTACTTTCTGGAATTAACAGTACAAAATGTGATGATAGCTAGGGATAGGTAAAACCCCTCTATTTCCTTTTAAATGAGATTTTTATGTTCCCAGTTTCCTTCTCTTGGCCCAACCTTCATATCACTGTATACATGAAGTCCACAGCATAGGAAAAAGAAAAGGCAGCATTAAGTTCACAAATACAAACTTTTCTCTCTCTCTTAGACTTCTCTAGTGGCCTTCCCTTCCTCATTCTCAAACATCCATAAGTGGACACACATCCATATTCCAATTGATCTGTACATTTGGAAATGATCTATAAATTTGGTAAATTGTATAGAAAATGAGACAAATACATTTATTCTCCACATTTACTGAGGGATGTCGCCTATCTCTTATAAGGGTGCAATGGCTCAGTAGTTAAAGATGCTGAACTTGTCAAAAGGAGGTCTGACAACCAGGATTTGAGACCCGAACGCCACATGACAGGGTGAGCTCCCATTATTTGCTCCAGCTCCTGTCCACCTAGCAGTTCAAAAGCATGCAAATGTGAGTAGATAAATAGGCACCACTTTGGTGGGAAAGTAACAGCTTTCCCTGCACCTCAGTGTAAAGTCTTGCTGGTCATATGACTACAGAAATTGTCTTCAGACAACGCTGGCTCCCTTAGCCACAAAAGGGAGATGAGTATCGGGCCCGAGATTTAGACACAATTGACAGGGAAACCTTTATATTTGTATAGTCTAAATAATATTAAATGATTGGACAAATCCATTGATGGCCATCTGGAGATTTGTGGATTTCTGACTTCAGAGTCAAAATGTCGTTCTATTTATCAGCTGCTGCTCCCAAAATGGAAAAAAACATAAGAGAGCATCTCAGCCAGTTTTAATTTCCAGAACATGTGATTAGATAGCACATGATTTGATATCACAAAGGTTTTCTCATGCACCCTAAAGAAGGAAATATCATTTGGCATTAGACTTGTAAACAGTAGATGGAATCATGTTTTTTATTTTAATAAATCAAGTTTATTACAGTGAAAGACCAGAGACCAGAACAAATAAAAAAAAAAAACACTCAGTGAATATCCAGTTAAAAATTCTAGAATAAAATAATAAATAACAGATAATATCTATATTAAAATCACAATTTTGCATCCATTCTCTCAGTTATACATAGCCTAACTATACTATGATATAGATAGATAGATAGATAGATAGATAGATAGATAGATAGATAGATAGATAGATAGATAGATAGATAGATAGATATGATATGATATGATATGATATGATATATATGTGATATATGATATAGGAATAGACTCTCCTGCTCGAGCAGTGGGTTGGACTAGGTGACCTCCAAGGTCCCTTTCAACTCTGTTATTCTATGATTCCATACCAATCCTGTGAGGTCCATAGTCATTAATCTATCTATCTATCTATCTATCTATCTATCTATCTATCTATCTATCATCTACCTACCTACCTACCTACTTATCATAATGCAAAATGTTTGCTACATTAGTTGTGTAAAACAGCTATGGTGGATTAATTACGTTTCCAACTAATTTTTTTCTAAAGTGTGTGCGTGTGTATGCCAAGAAAACACAGTGGTTTTTAAAAGTGCATGCCCACTCATCCTAAAGATTTAGGATTAGTATCGCTATTGTTTAAATAAAATTTTCACTTTGTGGTACATTTCCATTCAGCCAGAGATATGATAACCAAAGTATTTGGAGATATTTTCTTTTTCTTTGATTTTTTTTTCTTTTTTAGGTTAAGAGGCCATCGGTGCAGTTTAATTACCAATTATTGCAGCCTGGATATTTTGTATAATTTTCCCCAAACCATTAGGGTTAATTAGGGTGCATTGTTCATAAACCTGATGAAAACATCATTGTTGTACTTTTTTGTTTTGATCTTAACTGGGCAAAAAAATAAAAGGCTAATTAGAATCAATGTATGCAATGTGTATTCTGAATGTCTATTTGTGTGTGTGTGTGTGTTTTTGGTGTTGTGTTTTGGTGTGTATAGATAAGCATGCAAGCTTATGTCAATGCGCAACTTGTTATTTAAACTGTTTGATTCGTTATCAAATTTAGGATTTTGTTCTCATGTTCACAGTCATTTTCTAGCCTACAGGAAGAATCTGTTTATTTACTTATTATTTATCAAATTTATACGCTGCTCATCTCATGGTTCATTAAAACTCTGAGCGGCTTGCAACATAATAAAACAAATGGAAGTCAAAACAATTATAAATATAAAAACATTAAACTTACAAGAGATTAAACCAACTAAAAAAGTCAATGGTTTAGTGCGGAGAGGTGGCGGCAGCTTGAATCAAAACTTAAGTACACTTTTGTGGACAACAACTTTTGCTTCTTTTAATGAACTTTTTTTTTGAATATCACTTGCATATGAAAATTACTTGCTTATCCTTTCTTACCATAGCTCTGATTAAGCAAGGGTGCTTCAGAGGGATTTCTGTTATGACTTAAGTCCCCTAGGCATAGCCAAGCTTTCATAGAGTTCAATAGGAGCAGAGGGTTCTGAGATAGCATCATCCTCAATCCCTGGACTCTCCAAATATTCCAAGGGAGTTGTGCCATCCCCATCAGACAGTCCAAGTTTCTCCTCTTTCAAACCTGGATCCGATGAGGCTAATTTTAGTGCAATCTAGATTAAAATGTCTACTGCAGGGGTGTCAAACTCGCGATGTCACGTCATCATGTGACATATCATGACTTTTTCCCCCTTCGCTAACCTGGTGGTGGTGGGGGCAGTTGTTGTGGTTTTCCGGCAGCAGGTGCGGATGGCTGAGGTCTTGGAGAGTGAGGACTCAGATGAGGGGCCTGTGTGCAATGCAAGCATGGGACCAGGACCATCAGGGAGTGCAATGCTGCCTTTGGAGCTAGTGGAGTCTGGCAGCAGTGAAGAAGAGTTCCCTGAGGAGCCTGTGCCCGGTGTGCGTATGTGCAGGGCTGCTCAAAGGAAAGAGCAGCTGCAGCATCACAGGCGACTCGGGAGTAAGGCTGCAAGGTGATGGCCTCTCCCTTAAAGGATAAAAGCCAGCCCTCAGAGGTGGGATTCTTTGCAGGAAGCAAAGAAGTTCTTGCACTCCAAGTCCTCGTGGAAGTTCGGTCTATCCTGGTTTGTTTTTGGAGACTTATGGCTTTGACTATTTCCTTGCACTTAATCTTGTGTTCTTGGCAGCCTTGCACAACCTTGACAGGGCTTGCTCTTACTTGGGACAATTAGTTTTAACAGTGCTTTGCTGTGAATGAACAGAATTTACAGAGACGCATTAAAAAGGTTTTGCTTTTATCAATGTTTTGCGTATCTATGTTTTGATTTGAATGAGGCTTGGGTCAGAACACCAGTGTGTGATGCATCCAGCCTGCGGTCGACAAGTTTGACGCCCCTGGTTTAGTGGATATCCCTTCAGTATCTCTGTTTGAGCTTCTTTCTGCAAATGATATTATTTAAAAATGTGGTCTTTTCCTCCCCAAAACTCAATGATAGATGAGTAGTGTGTCCACGGGATATATGCACTTCTCCTGCACTTCTCCATTACTTCTGGGTTGCTATTATTTGTAGGCACTGTACTGGTTTTAACAGCGTGCTGCCCTTAATCCATTCATCCCTTAGGAAAAACCTAGATCCTTTTAAAAAAATATGCAAATCTCTTTTGTCCATCTTGATTTAGTAGTGGTGGCTAATATAATAATGAAAAGCTCCTGTTTTCCATCTTTCTGCTCCTAGATATTAAATCTTCAGACATAATAATAGACAAAAAGCTCATAGGCCACTCTCAACAACAACAAAAAAGCTTTAAGGACATCACTCATCCCCGTAGGAAGTCTCTGCTAACAGCAGCATCTCAAATATTTCTGTGACCGTATAATCAAATAAATGCACAATATTCTTGGTGCAGTCATTGTCTGTAAGGTTTCTAATCACCTTCATCTCATCCAAATTGTTCCCATTCACCAACTCTAGAAATCACACACACACACACACACACACACACAATATTCTGATCAATTACAGCTACTTTAGCAAATAAGCCAGATATAAATTTTTCATGCTTTTTTACACTTTCTTTGTGCAATGAAATGAATCAGAAGTTGGGTTTTGTGTATGTGTGTGTGTGTGTGTGTGTGTGTGTCTGTCTGTCTGTCTGTGTGAAAGCTAAGCATTTCCTGCTGGACCCAGGCAGATGCATCCAAAAGAAGAAAATTATAATCAGTGCCAAAGGACCCTCTTTTATTGAAGAAAAACAAGAACACGGATCTTCTACAACGCTTAATCAAAGGCAACAATAAAATGGGACAGATTAATGAACCAGACTTTTTCACACTGCTGCTTTAGCAAGCCCATCTTAAAATATAGACCTGATATAAGCAAACAATAATAGAGCCATCCCTCTAATTTATAACAAAGATATACAAATCCCATCAGATGTTCAGGGTTTCTCTGTATCTGTGTTACTGGGAAATTGATTCTCGGGGTATAAATCTTCACAACTGAGTGAGGAAACCTGATGCTTTCCCAAATGGTGATCCAGATTACCGAATGATAAATATTTTTGAAGCAGAGACACAAATTCCCATCAAAGAATGGAGCAAACAATCTCTCAGATTAATTAGGGTGAAACAAGAGACAACATAATCCAGACCGGGATCATGGGAAGAGGAAGAGATTTATAAATAAATACCCCTTTCATACTTTTTTTGGCGTATGATCTTTTTTCAATTCAGAATAGAACTGGTAGAGACCTCGAAGGTCTTCTAATCCAACTCCTTGCTCAAGCAGGAGACCCCATACCCGTGATGGTGAACCTATGACATGCATTGCACAGGTGGTACCCAGAGCCATTTGTGAACCCCACGTGAACCCCAGCCAAACAACTGCACTACACATGCACGCGCCTCCCGGTTGATTTTCGGCCCGTTTGAGACCTTTTTCGCCCTCCCGGAGGCTCAAGGGAAGCCTCTGCAGCCTCGGGAGGCTGTAAAACGGGCTTTCCGGAAATACTGGAAGTGCCCGTTTTCAGCCTCCAGAGGGTCTCTGCAGCCCAAGGGAGGACGTTTTCTTAGCCTTTGGAGTCCTCAAATGGGCCAAAAATCAGCTGGGAGGCTCACGCATGCACAGTGCAGGTAAGGGGGCAGGGGGGTTGTATTAGGGGTGCCAGCACGCATGCGCTTTTGGCGCACCACAACAAAAAGGTTCACCATCACTGCCCTATACCATTTCAGACAAATAGCTCTCCAGTCTCTTAAAAACTTCCAGTGATGGAACACCCACAACTTCTGAAGGCAAGCTATTTCTACTGGTTCGTTGTTATGAAATTTCTCCTTAATTCCAGGTTGCTTCTCCCCTTGATTAGTTTCTACCGCTGTTGTAATGTCCATTAACTCCATCGCTGCATCTTTCAGAAATGATAGGATTTCTCCTGCATGGATCTTGAGGAGATGATTTGAGACAGCATAATCGGTACTTTGCCACGCTGTGTGTGCATGCAGTATATAGACAAACAGATGCATACACACAGGCACAAAAGCCAAAGACATATGAAGATAATATCATCACAGATTCTCCCTTAAAATGTGCACGCACTGTTATTGCTCTACAATGAAAACATATTTAGGTTCATAATTTTAGAAGTCAGCTCTGCAGAACAGAGCTGAATATGGTGCTGCTTAGAACTTCATTGACTGGCATGACAAGTGTGTATTAATTATGTTCACCACATCAAGTTTAAACATATGTATCATTTACACATTTTCCTTCCTTCCTTCCTTCCTTCCTTCCTTCCTTCCTTCCTTCCTTCCTTCCTTCCTTCCTTCCTTCCTTCCTTTTTCTCCTTCTTTCTCTTTCTTTTTTCTCATTCTTTCATTGACTGGAGTGACAAATGTGTACTAATTGTGGTTTTTACCACCTCAAATTTAATCATATGCATTATTTTCATGTATCCCTTCCTTCCTTCCTTCCTCCCTCCCTCCATCCTTCTCTCTTTCTGTTTCTTTCCTGGTGGAATAAAAAAGACAGAACAAGTGAAGTGAGAAAATAGAACAGACCGGGGTGGGATTCTACCGGTTTGTACCTATTCGCTAGAACCGGTTGTTAACATTCTAAGCAGTTAGGAGAACCGGGTGTTAGAAGAAATTACTGGCCTAATCCTGTAAGGAAGGCAGGAAGGAAACATTCTGGTGTTGCTTACAGAAACTGCCTCTCCGTTAACCCTTATTACATTCTTGGCAGGACTAGACTTCCTGTCCCAGGAACTTCTCCGGAGTGTTTTTTCCCCCTCCTTTGCTGGTATTTTGCTTGTGTGGAGTGACCATTCAAAGTTACAATGGCACTGAAAAAAGTGACTTATAACCATTTTTCACACTTAGGACTATTGCAGCATCCCCACAGTCATGAGAGGCCAGGCGAGGAGATGCATGCCTCAATGTGAGTGATATTGAGTTGGCCACGCCCAGCCAATAACATGACCACCAAGCCACACCCACCAACTAAGCCATGCCCACAGAACCAGTTGTTAAAAAAAATTGAATCCTACCCCTAGAACAGACTAGATTCGAATGTAGTGTTTCTGTACAGCAAACCCAAAGGAGGCGAGTCTGTCCATATGGGTATCAAAGTTTACCAGAAATGGTTTTCAAAAATAAAGTATAATTTAGAATCCTCCCCAAAGAGAATTTTCCTTGAAACTCTTTTGACTCTCAGGAAATCTCTCAGTTGTTCCGTATGGAAAGGGCCTCTTTCTTTTCCCTTCAAATTTTGGTTTAAATAGAAATTCAGCAGCAACCCCAATGGCCACCTCAATGAGACAGACAGCAAAAGAAATTTAATCAACAAACAAACATACATCAGCAATGGCATGTGTCTGTCTTACTTCCCCGGGTGTATTTTCTCTGTGTTTTTGTACTAAAACCAGCAAGCTTTTCCATCACAAGCTATAGATTTCCAGCAGCACATTCTGGGTACGTTGAATTATGCATGATGGCAGAACTGTTCATGTGAAACATGGTTTCTGTTCAGTTTTTTTTTTTTTTTTTTAAGTCAAATAACATAAAATGCATGATAGAGAACAATGTTTCTCTGGGGGGAGAATAATTTAATAGCATCATTACTACGCCTACGCAAAAGTGTTGAAATGCAATTCTCAATGATACACGGGAGACAGAGCAGAATTTGGTGTTCCGTTGTTTTCCATTGTTCTAATTTTATTTTAGAAAACTGAATTCAAGGATCATTTGAGAAGATAGATGCAATGTCCAAGGATCTGTTTGTTTGTTTTTTTTTTTTGTTTTTTGTTTAGGGGTGGTAACTTCACCTGCAGAAATTCTTAGAGATTTCAACATTCTGACTTTCAACCTTTTGTGCCAAAAGGCATTTCAAGAAACAAACAAACAATGAGAGCCCCGGAAGGAACATAATTCAGTTCTATGACTGCCACGATAATAAATCATGCATTTTTTTTCATTCTTTCTCCGCACAACAGGCCCTTCTCCTCTTCCACCTATTTGACGCACTCACAGACTTCCTAGCCAGCCTTAGAATTCCTATAGGAGAATTTTCGTAGTCAGTGGACAATATCTACGGAACTTCACTTTCACATTGAAATGCTGATCTACATTCTTCAGAGGGAAAAGCTCTGGAATTGTTTTGCAATAGTTGCTTTCCTTTCGACAAATAAATGGAAACATTTTTTTTTTAAAAAAGATATCCTCAGGGAATATTCTGTGCAGCCTATTCCATCCTAGCCAGAATTGCTAACTCCAATTCTGTCTTTTCTCAATTGCTTCTCATACATATCTTCCAAGTGCTTGTTATGAGATTATACAATTCCATGTGCTTTCTTAAATGGTAAATAGAAAGCACCAGGCACCGACGGCTTATATAGAAATACATTCCGGCGATGAAGCAAAGATTTGAGGCAAACACACACTTCCTATTTATTTTATTTAGATGCGTGTAACCCAGTGGTAGGATTCACATTTTTGTACTACTGGTTCTGTGGGCGTGGCTTGGCTTGGTGGGCATGGCAGAGGAAGGATATTGCAAAATCATCCTTCCTTCCCCATCCCACTAACCTGCTTTCCAGCTCCGTTCTCCCATGCAGGGCAACAAAAGAAGACCCAGCAGATCAGCTGGGACTCGGGAGGCAGAGAATAGATGGGGGCGGGGCCAGTCAGAAGTGGGATTTGCCGGTTCTCGAAACTACTCATAATTTCCACTGCCAGTTCTAAAGAACCAGTCAGAAACAGCTGAATAACACCTCGGGTGTAACCCTAGCCCTAATCCAGGGGTGGGATTCAGTTTTTTTAACAACTGGTTATGTGGGCGTGGCTTAGTTGGTGGGTGTGGCTTGGTGGTCATGTGACTGGGTGGGCGTGCCCAACTCAACATCACTCATGTCAAGGGGCGCTTCTCCTCGCCTGGCCTGTCATGACAGTGGGGATGCTGCAATGGTCATAAGTGTGAAAAATGGTCATAAGTCACTGGACAGAACCGGTAGAATCCCACCCTTGCCCTAACCCTTACAGAACTACAAATGAGACACTGACATTAGCTGTAGGGTGGCTTCCAAAGTTCACCCAGAAAAAAATGGAACATAGAATTGGAAGTGATTTTCTAGTCTAACCCATTGCTCAAGCAGGAGACCCTATGGAATTCTGGAGAAATGGTTGCCCAGCCTCTTCTTAAAAACCTCCAGTAATGGAGCACGTACAACTTCTGGAGGCAACCTGTTCCACTGCTTAATTGTCCTCACTGTCAGGAAATTTCTTTTTAATTCTAGGTTGGTTCCCTCCTTGGTTAATTTCCGTCTGTTGCTTCTTGTTTGTGACAGCACCTCCAGTACTGGAGGACTGCTATGATGTTACCCCTAGTCTTTCTCTTTGCTGGAGTAGGCATGCTTAGTTTCTTCAACTGTTCATTGCATGGTTCTGCCTCCAGACCCCTTTAACATCTTTGTGGCTCTTCTTTGCACTCTTTCTAAGGTCTCAGCATCTTTTTTTCCGTATTGTGGGTGGTCAGAATTGGATGCAGTAATTCCACGTTTGGCCTCACTGGTGCTGTACTATCACCTCTTGTGATCTCGAACTAACCCTCTGCCAATGCAGCTGTTGGAAGAAATAGCCTTCTGGGTTCAGTTCCAAGTGGGGAAGAAAGACACTGGAATCATGGTGACTGCTTGGAAAGATGGTTTAATGGTGGACAGGACTACATGCCTTGGGTGAAGAAAGAAGGAAAAGGACTGAGATGCTGAGAGACCCTTAGTTTTATAACCTCTGTTGGGCCCCACCTTAGCAGTTCCTGTTCCTGTGCAAGAAATGTATCCCATTGGCTGTCAGACTCCCAGGGGTCTTAGCTAACTTTGTAGGCTTTGTCTGGACCACATGGCTTCATCTGAGTGCTGGCTGATGCAATCTTCCCAGGCCAGGTGGTGAGATGGATAGAGGCCTTTGTTATATAGAATACTCTGGCCCAGGCCTTAATAGCCCACCCATTAACAAAAGTGGGGGGGCTGAGTTTCTGCCTCTCTGAGTTTCTACTTTTCTTTTTAGGGGAAATATTCTGCCTTCTTAGTATATCCTAAAATATTTCATTTTCCTAAGAGAGGGGTGGGTTTTAACTTCCAACACAACATAGGAATGCATTAGCTTTGGAGCAGATAACCAGCTGCCATTAATGGAGTCATATGAAAGCATTCCTATGTAATTCGGCTATATTTGAAGACGATTACAGTGAAAAACTTGTGCAGCAGCAGTAGTTATTTTGTTTACTGTGTGACCTTCCAGCAAGGCAATTTGCGCAAAACAAGCATTGCACACAGATCCGGAGCTGTTTTCCAGGTTGGCCTGTGGCCGTCTGATTGTGCTAATTTTGCATAAAACAAGGACAGGATTTAGAGAGAAGAAATTATTCTAAATGACAGCTCAGGCCAAGTCAGTAAAGGGCACATTCCAGTAAGAAAGCAGCAGAAAGGAACCAGCTACAACATCCTTGTTAAAAATACCAAGAAGCACAAGCTCAGCACATAACTAAAGTTAATAGAACCATTTCTGTCACATGTCAAGCTATGAAAAATACCAAAGGACAGAAATATCACAGTGAAGAGAAAGAGAATATAAATAGGGTAGGACAGACTGCATTCCAAGCACAAAAAAAAAACAACAACTCTGCCATAAGCTAGATAGTCAAATGCATGGAGTACTGGGATAGGTATAGCTGAGATCTATTATTTTTTTCCTTATCTTTCACCAATATTATAGGCCAGTGATGGCAAACCTATGGCATGAGTGCCAGAGGTGGCACAAAGAGCCCTCTCTGTGGGCGCCCATGCCATCACCAACTGCTCTTCTGGTTTCTGGTGCGCACATGCATACTGGCCAACTGGCATGCGTGCTGGAAACCTGAAGACCAGCTGACCGGTGCATCTTTGCACACCAGCTAGCTGGTCTTTGGTTTCCGGCGCATTCGCACACACGTTCTGGTTTGGGCACTCAGTGCCCAAAACGTTCACCATCACTGTTATAGGCTGTGGTCTTGCCACATAATGTATCATGCCGGTATCTTATTCAGTCTTTGTTATAACCCAATTCAGAACTACCAACTCAAACAACTTAATGGTATAGGATAGCACAATCAAGGAACCATCAAATCCACTCTCACCAACACTGATAGAGCAAGCCACTGGTATATAAAATGAGAGCAAACCCTACTCTCTTACTGGCACTGATAATATTATCTGGTTTGGTAATGAAATGTCTGCAAGGAAAACAATCAAGCTCAGAGAGCAACAAAGACCCCACCCCTTTGTTATCCTTACCTGTCCCATCATTCATGTTCTGACCATGAAATAACAAACCATCAAATGGATTGAGGTAGTTTCTATGCTTTCTTTACTTATTTTTCCATGTCAGTCAGGGTTATTTTTAGTCTTCATTTCAGTCAGGGTTATTTTCCCCTAAGGTTTGGTGTCTAGAAATTTTCAGTAGCAGTGTTATTTGCTAGATAAACTTAACCTTCACAATAATCCAACTCCATAATAGTTTAGGGCTGATCTCTTATTCCATCAAGCACTTTGTGATGTAGGTCCCACATCTAAAATTCTGACCAGATGTAGCTGAAAGAACAAAATTAGCCTAGAATGTTATTAACCAGAATAATATTTGGATGTGAAAACCCAGAGAGTCAAGGACATACCATTGATAATATACTTCTATTTTTTGATGGTAGAAAAACCTTAATATTGAGGAAAATAAACTATTAGAACGCAAGGATTCAATTTTATGGCAATCTCGAGAGTGGAATTTGTACATCTCTTTCTCCAGTCCTTATATCTTATCAAATGAGAAACTCTTTTCCCAGAATGGAAAGTTTAGTTACAGGCTTTTCACTTTTCACCTTGTCCGTCTAAGTTTTCATAAAAGGCAAAAACGGGCCCCACTGGTTTTTTGACTGTTTGGTTGGTTGTTGTTGTTTTTTTGAAGAAGGATGTTGTCAACCCTGAAGTTGACCTGATTGAAGCCATCTTAGAATTTCAGTGTTGCCACACTAGACTAAGGGATAGGGATGGGGGATTAGAGATAGCTGGGCTTGTGTAGTCAAAATAAAATACTTTCTCAAGACTTTCTCCTGGGAACCAAGGACATTCTCACACTTGCCTGAGAGAAGGAGGAGTAATGTCACCACACCAGCAGACCTGCCGAGATTGGGCCATGTGACTGATTGTTTGGGAATCAAGGGAAAAACTTTTACTTTTAATTAGGTGAAAACCAAGGGGCTTCTCAGAGTCAGTTTTCACCAGATATGTGCCAATTTGATATTTCCAATAAAGCTATTCTTTGAGGAATTCACCTGCCTCAGAGTTTTTGCTTCCAATTGATCTATTATTTGGAACCCTGGCAGATGTATTACTTCTTAAAGACAGGAGCTTTAATGTCAATGTGTATTGAGGCATATCTAAGCAGAGGAAATATCAGGCAGAAAAAAAAACAGCCTAACAGAATAAATACCTTTGTTGTAGGCCATCAAGGATGAGAAGGAGAAGACAATAGAGACAATAATGACTGATGAAATAAACCAAGGGGGAAGTACTTTAAAAGATTTTAAAATGAAATTGAACCTGGAAGATATTTTTGAAGGGAGATAGGAGTTTGGGTGGATATGCTGAAGACCTGGCAGCTAGAGATGGGAGAAATATTCAGTCTGAATGGTGAAGATGCAGATGTTGATAGAGACAAAGATCCAAGAGAGGAGTATGGGAGGCAAGCCAAAAAACAAATAAGAAGTGAAGTATTAAAATGAATGAGAGATGATGGATAGAAAAGAAATATACATATGCATATGCATATGCATATGCATAAGCATAAACATAAATATAAAATTAGATGGAAAGATTGGAGATTAAAAGATGGTATTATTAGGTATGTTTAAACAATAGGAGGACTCGTACTTGAATGCCGTATTGTGACTTTGAACAATCAAAGAATGAAGGACTATGTCTTAATATAAATATGAGTATTAATACTAGGATTAGCAATGTTGACCTGATTAGAAGCGAGAATAGAGGTAGAAATAAGAAATAGGGGGAATATTAGCAGATATAGTTTTCATACAACAGAATATGTAATAATTTGACAGAAAGGATCAGAGGTTGATAGATGGTATTATTATGTATGCTTACAATATCATTGGCATTAAACTGGAACATTGAAATATTGAATAACTACTCTAAAAATCATGTGTATTAATACTAGGATTATATGTTTGATTAATATAACTTCTATTATGCTTATCATTATTGATGTTTGTATCGAAATGAATTTTACCAAGGGCCACACTGTTCATGTATTGAAATTGATGTATACTTAAAAAAAAACTAATAAAACTTTTTTAAAAAAAGATGAGGTAGGGGGCTGTATAAATCTGACTAAGAAATAACTTTAAACTTTATAAAACACATGCCTAGCAATATGAAAAGTTGGCATCTAAGATGTGTGTGTGTGTGTGTGTGTGTGTGTGTGTACATTGCAGAAATAATGTGTGTAACATAGGAAACAGCACCCTCAAGGAAAGGAAAGCTGCTCCTCAAAAGACACCTGGCAATTTCCATTATCTCTAAGAACACAAAACACAAACGAAAAGGAAACACTTTCATAGGACGTGTCACACTGGAAACAAAATTACTGCCACTTAAGACTCCATAAGAATGTAAATTGCCTTAGAACATAGCCTTGACCATTTTTTTTCCTCCTCTTTTCTTTTAAGATACACATTATGCATGCGTCAGAGTTTTTCCCTCAAGAAGTACCATCAGCCGAAAGAGATGTTCAGCTAAGCATTTTTGCTAGATTTCAGGGCTGGGTTTCAGAAAATTAAAGGTCCTGTTTTAGCTACACAGTTCTATTTCCTAGTCTATCCTATTATTTTTTTCTTCAGATGGTTTTAAAGAGTCTCCTAGGTTGTTGTTGGTTTTTTTCACCCATCCAGATTGCCTGTTTTTTTTCAAACAAAGGACATCAGAAGACAACAGCACAATGAAGCATTTGGCTCAATTTAATTCAATTCGGAATAGAGCTGAATGGGACCTTGGAGGTCTTCTATCTTGTCCAACCCTCTGCTCAAGCAGGAGACCCTATATCAGTGATGGCGAACCTTTTTGTGGTGGTGTGCCGAAAGCACCTCCCCCCCATGCATGCGCACGCAATACCCCCTTACCTGCATTGTGCATGTGCACGCCTCCCAGCTAATTTTCAGCCCATTTGAGGCTGCTTTTGCCCTCCCGGAGGCTCAAGAGAAGCCTCTGCGGCCTCAGGATGTCGAAAAATGGGCCTTCTGGAAATACCAGAAGAGCCCATTTTCAGCCTACAGAGGGCCTCTGGAGCTCAGGGGAGGCCATTTTACCCTCCCGGAGGCTTGAAGGAAGCCACTGCAGCCTCAGGAGGCTGAAAACGGGCCCGTTTTGGCACTTCCAGTATTTCCGGAAGGCCCATTTTTGTTATTTTTTTAACAAAAAAAAAATCTAAGAAAAATCATAACCTTGCTATACGTTTAGAGCGTTAATAAACGCAAGCCCACTCCAGACTGCTCCATGACCATTAGTGGAAATTGCTGGGCATAAAAAATAAATTGCAAAAAATAATAATAATAAGCAAAACCAAAATAATAATAATAACAACAACAACAATGATAAAAATAGCTTAGTCCTGGAACTGCATTAAGAATGGACAGCATTAGTGAATTTATTTCTTTATTCATTCATTCATTCATTCATTCATTTATTTTCTTGTCAAAATTTTCCCCAGTATGCACGTACATTCCATAATAGCCTGCTTGTATTTGTTTGAAGTTGGTTTGCATTATTAAGTAATTAAGAATAAGCTAGTCTGGGCTACTGAATTATACATTATAAGCAAGAGCTGCTCTGAATAGGACATGTGGAAGAAAGAAAGAAAGAAAGAAAGAAAGAAAGAAAGAAAGAAAGAAAGAAAGAAAGAAAGAAAGAAAGAAAGAAAGAAAGAAAGAAAGAGGAAGGGAGGAAGGAAGGAAGGAAGGAAGGAAGGAAGGAAGGAAGGAAGGAAGGAAGGAAGGAAGACAGACACAGAAAGAAAGAAAGAAAGAAAGAAAGAAAGAAAGAAAGAAAGAAAGAAAGGAAGGAAGGAAGGAAGGAAGGAAGGAAGGAAGGAAGGAAGGAAGGAAGGAAGGAAAGAAAGAAAGAAAGAAAGAAAGAAAGAAAGAAAGAAAGAAAGAAAGAAAGAAAGAAAGAAAGAAAGAAAGAAAGAAAGAAAGAAAGAAAGAAAGAAAGAAAAGTGGTTCTTGGAAAATGAGTGAAGACAGTTTCAAAGAATCTAAATTTATATACATATTTTAATAATCTCAAAATAAGATTAATGTCGCCAATGTTTTATATCTTTTGAACACCTTGGAGAATATCCAAAAATGTCTGGTTGCCATCACATTGATGCAATTCAGGAGTTGCCACATTAACTCACAGAGCCTGATCTTGCCCTTGTGCTGTGCCAATTTGGAATGAAATTACAGGGTTCGGAGACGAATTGCTCCGTGCCAAGGACACATACACACCACTTGGCACCCTCCCCAGGGGTCTTAATCTATCAAGACATCTGCAGATTTTTCTCTCAGAGAGATGACAAAAAGAATTATACCCCCCCCCCCCAAAAAAGGCCACGTATAGAACCGATTTGCAACAAACAAAAGATTATCACATAGTTTGTACAAGGTTAGCATACACAAAGACACACACACATACACACAGAGGTAGTCCTCAACTTACGACAATTGAGCCCCCAATTTTTCTTCCTAAGTGAGATTATTCTTAAGTGAATTTTGCCTCATTTTACAACCTTTGTTGCCACATATTTTAAAATAAAATCACTGCAATTGTTAAGCTAGTAATACCGTTGTTAAGTGGATCTGGCCTCTCCCTTGACTTTACTTGTCAGAAGGTAACAGTGACAGAGTTGGAAGGGCCCTTGGTGATCATCTAATCCAACCCCCTGCTCTCAGAGGAGAACTATAATATTTCTGATAAATGGCCATCCAGTCTCTTCTTAAAAGCCTCCAGTGATCGGGTACCCAGAACTTCCGAAGGCAATTTGTTCCACTGGTAAATTGTTCTCATAGTTAAGAATTTTCTCCTTAGTTCTAGGTTGCTTCTCTCCTTGGTTAGTTTCCAGCCATTGTTTCTTGTCCTGCTTTCAGGTGCTTTGGTAAATAAGTTGACCCCCCCCCCTCTGTTGAGACTCTAGAAAGAGTGCAGAGAAGAGCAATGAAGATGATTAGGGGACTGGAAGCTAAAACATATGAAGAACAGTTGCAGGAACTGGGTATGTCTAATCTAATGAAAAGAAGGACTAGGGGAGACATGATAGCAGTGTTCCAATATCTCAGAGGCTGCCACAAAGACAGAGGTGGTATTCAGCAGGTTCTGACCAATTCTGGAGAACTGGTAGTGGAAATTTTGAGTAGTTTGGAGAACCAGAAAATGCCACTTCTGACTGGCCCCACCCCCCATCTATTCTCCACCTCCAGAGTCCCAGCTGATCAGCTGGGTCTTCTTTTGTTGCCCTGCACAGAACAGAGCGGGAAAGCAGGTTACTGAGGTGGGGAGGTAATGGGATTTTGCAGTATCCTTCCCCAGGAGTGGGGAGGGAATGGGGATTTTGCACTACCCTTTCCCTGCCATGCCCACCAAGCCATGCCCACCAAGCCATGCCCACCAAGCCATGCCCACAGAACCGGTAGTAAAAAAATTTGAATCCCAACACAAGAATAGTGGGTCAAGCTATTCTCCAAAGCACCTGAAGGCAGGACTAGAAGCCCTGGGTGGAAACTAATCAAGGAGAGAAGCAACCTGGAACTAAGGAGAAATTTCTGATAGTGAGAACAATTAATCAGTGGAACAACTTGCCTCCAGAAGTTGTAAATGCTCCAACATGGGAAGTTTTTAAGAAGAGATTGGATAACCATTTGTCTAATGTGGTGTAGGGTTTCCTGCCTAAGCAGGGGGTTGGACTAGAAGACCTCCAAGGTCCCTTTCAACTATTCTATTCTATTCTATTCTATTCTATTCTATTCTATTCTATTCTATTCTATTCTATTCTATTCTATTCTATTCTATTTAGTCTAGTCTAGTCTATATTATTTGTGGCAGCCCTTCAAGTATTAGATGACTGCTATCATGTCACCCCTGCTCCTTCTTTTCACTAGACTTAAATACACCCAGTTCCTGCCATTGTTCTTTGTTTGTTGCTCTTCTCAGAACTCTTTCCAAAGCCTCAACATCTTTTTTTTTTTGTATTGGGGTGACCAAAACTGGGTGCTGTATTCTAAGTGTGGTCTTACCAAGGCTTTGTACAGCAATAGTAGCACTTTGCTTGATCTGGATTCTATCTCCCTGTTAATGCAACCTAGGATTGCATTCGCTTTTGGGCTGCTTTTTAAAAAAATAATAATCACATGATCCTAGGACCATCAAACATACATGCCTGTTGCCAAGCATCTGAATTTTAATCACATGACCACGGGGAATGCTGCAATAAGTGTGAAAAACATTTATAAGCCACTTTTTTCAGTACTATTGTAACTTTGAAGAGTCTCTAAACAAACAGTTTTTTTTTTCCCTTGGTTTATATTTGTCAGATAAATACCCATCTTGTCATACCTTGCTTGCCAGTTCTGCTCCTTTTTGAAATTTGCAATAACTTCTGGAGGGGAAAAAAATAGGACAAGCGGGTACTTGATTATTGAGAATCTCTCCAAACGTTACATCTAAGGATATATTAAACGATAGACAGGTGCGGACTTGTGCCAGAATAAATGCATGGAACATTGTATGCCAAATTAAAATGGAACAGAACCAGATAAAATAACCAGCTTCTCTCCAGGTTAGAGGCAGGGAGGGAGGAAGGCTGGGAGAAAACTGAAACTGGATCCTCTTTATATGAATTATTTCATACCATGCCTTATTTCTTTTGGGGAAAGGCAGATTTCTTCCTGAGATCTTCTGGACTTTCTTTTCCCTAAACACGTGGAACTCACAGACCAACTATGGAAAGAGCATTATAAAAATCCAAAACATTGCTTTCTGTAATTCCACAATTGTCTTCAATAACAATAGTAAAGCACTTAGACTCACAGTGCTTTACATTCCTTTCTAATTGTGATGATTCAGGGTGGGATACAAAATAAACACAGTCACAAAAAACAGGTGAAGCCCCTTTTATTCCTTCACTTTGCTTCCAAGCTCCGAATATCCTTGACTGGAGACAAAAAAACTCCCACACGAGCAGTTACAAGAAGGAGGAAATGCCATTTAAATTATGAAGAGTAAAAAACAACACAAACCAGGCAGGAGGATGTCCACAGATAACAGAACACACACTGGGAAGGACGCCAAACTCAGAGAAGAACCATAAACTAGAGATATTTCCATGCTTTGTTTCCAGCACTCACCTGTACACATGTCTGTCCTCTTATTCAGTTGTCACAGCTGCAGCCCATGAAGAGGATTGAGGCCCTCTCCTCCCGAATAGACCACGTCTCTCCCTTATCTGTTCCTCCCTGTGTGCCCTAGGATGGAGAGAGGATGGGCCTGGGTCCTCCTCTCACTGCCCAGCTGGCCTCTGCCCTTCCCCAGCTTCCTCCACAACCTCTGGAGTCACACTTCCACTCCCTGTCGGCTGTTCCTCCTCTCCCTCAGAGTCAGACTCCATCAGGGGCATGATACTAAGCAGTTTACATATTGCCCCTAGTTCCTCATTTTACTGACCTTGGAAGGATGGAAGGCTGAATCAACCTTGAGCCGGTCAGGATCGAACTGCTGGCAGTTGGCAGAATTAGACTGCAATACTGCACTCTAACCACTACTCCACCACTTATCATTTGAAGTAATAAGTACAACTGTTTCACAAATATCAAGGTTTCTCCGATATCAAGGTTTCTCAAATTCTCAAATGTCATCTAATACTGCGCACATCCACTACTAACCCAATAATTCATCCTTTCCTTTCTTTTATTGTGCGTTACTGTGCAACATATTAATTACGAAGGAGTTCTCAACAAATGTTGCAGGAATTAGATAACATCCTAAACACAGAACCTGGATTTCTTGGATGAGATATTCTCTGCGTGTTTATTATTTCCCCCCAATATTTGTACCGGTAACAGCATTGCCAAAAAGGCATCAAGAGTTGTTAACCTAATTTTGTGAAGCTTCTTCTCCGGTAACATCGAACTGCAAACCAGGGCATACAAAAACTTTGCAAGACCAATTCTTGAATACAGCTCATCTGCCTGGAATCCACACTGTATGACGGACATTAATACAATTGAGTGAGTCCAGAGGTATTTCATGAGAGGAGTACTCCACTCCTCTGCTCGCAATAGCGCTCACTCCTCCTTATGCCACCAGGCTTGAAATTTTGGACCTAGACAACTTAGAACTACGCCGCCTGTGGTCTGACCTAGGCTTAGTACACAAAATTTTCTGCTACAAAGTCCTACCTCTCAATGACTACTTCAGCTTCAACCACAATAACACATGGGCAAACAATAGATACAAACTCAAAGTAAACCACTCCAAACTCGATTGCAGAAAATAGGACTTCAGCAACAGAGTGGTCAACACCTGGAACTCACTCCCTGACTCTGTTGTTACATCCTCAAACCCCCAAAAGTTTAATCTTAAACTGTCTACCATGGACCTCACTCCATTCCTAAGAGGTCTGTAAGGGGGCGTGCATAAGCGCACCAGTGTGCCTACTGTCCCTGTCCTATTGTTCCCATTTATGCGTACTCATTTATTATGCATATACTTATACCTGTTTATACTTATATGTTTATATGTTATGTTCATACTTACACTTGTTTTCTCACACATGCTTGACAAACTTTAACTAAATAAAATAAATAAATAAAACTTGTATGTCTTATGCTTCTTACATTTATATTGTTCTTCCGTAGAGGGAATATCCAACTCAGAATAGGAAGGACAGAAAGAAAGAAGGAAAGAGAGAGAAAGAGGGAGGGAGGGAAGAAAGGAGGAAGGAAAATATGCAAATAATGCATATGTTTAAACATGATGTGGTAAAAACACACAATTACTATACATTTGTCACTTCAGTCATTGAAATTCTAAGCAGCACAATGTTCTTCTAAAAATTGCAAACTTGAATATGTAGCAATAACGATACATGCTGCCAGATTTGTGATGAACATCTTAGGTGAGAATCTGTGATGAACTTAATCTGTCTGCATATGTGTGTATATGTTTGTGTATCTCTTTATGTGTCCCCGTGTGTTTGCCTGGGTGTACACACACACACACACACACATTATTTGAGGAATTAATTTTGCATGATATTTTTAGAATTGTCTAGGACAATTATAAATGTGTTGGGGCGGAGATGATTAATTAAGTACAGATGGTTTTGCATTAATACATATTGTTGAATCACATTGTGAAAAGGAAATTGAAATAGAGAAAAGTGAAAAAAAAACACTCAGAAGCCTCTATTTTTGTAGATAATTCAACACAAATTTAAATGATTCATTTGCAGATTATGTGCCCCCTGCCATCAATAGACAATAGTGTTATGATCTTTCTGACTTTTAATTAGACTAGAAATAGTATGCATGCATGCATATGTGTGTGTGTGTGTTTGTAGATTTTCACGGGTCCAGGTATGCAGGTCTTGGCGTGTTCAGGTCTTTTCCCACGTAAGGTTGAGAGCATCTTGGCAATGTTTCGACGAGGTCCCACTCGCCATCTTCAGGCTAGTGCTTTCAGCTTCGTGCTTTGCTCGCACAAGCACGAAGCCGAAAGCACCAGCCTGAAGATGGGGAGTGGGACCTCGTCAAAACGTTGCCAAGATGCTCTCAACCTTACACGGGAAAAGACCAAACACGCCAAGACCTGCATACACACACACACACACACACACACACACACACACACACACACACACACATATGGTATTCAGCTTTGTTGTAAGAACCCATGAAAACTTAAGAAAACATACACACACACACATATACATATACATAATTGTGCAACATAATTGAATGCCCCCCCCCCAATGTTGAGAAAAAAAATAAGATATATATTTATCAATATTCTAGCATCCAATATTAAATTCCTTTACAGGAGATTAACACCATAGGATTAAAGCTTCATTTTAAAAGCATAACGAAAGCTGGAAGACAATATGGCATAACCAGGAAAGGAGAAATCTCAAATACAGTATAAATATCACCAAAGTAGAACTGAGAAGCAGAGTTTTCCACCCTTTCTTAAGGCTTGGAAAAAGAACTAGGTTCTTATACCTTGGCAGAATTCCAACACAATGTTGCCTGCATGGATGTTAAGGTCAGGTGTCATTCCCCTGTCAAAGTCTGAATCCATGAAGGAAGATGAACAGCTGACAGGGAGTGAGAGTGTGGCTCCATTGGCTGTGGAGGAAACTGGGGAAGGGCAAAGTCTGGCTGGGCAGAGCAGAAAGAGGTAGAACAAGGGAGAGGGAGTTCAGAGGAAGACCCAGGCCCACCCCCTCTTCATCCTAGGACACACAGGGAGGAATGGAGAAGAGAGCAATGTGGGTTGCGTGGTTTACGGGGGAGGAAAGGGCTCTGATTCCCTTCATTAGCTACACCTGGGAATGAGAGTTTAAAAGAGATGCATGCTGAGTGCAGCAGCTGCTGGGAACAAATGTGAGTTTATCTTGTGTTGACTTTAGTTATCTGTGTTCCTGGTGTCTTCCCAACCATGTTGATTTATTGCTGTGCCTTCATGTCTGGAATTCCTGCTCCTGCCCTGCTGGACTAATGACCTCATTTTGCCTTGACTGGACTTATAGTTACAGTTTTTGTTGACCACATTTTGGACTTGATTCTCTGCAGCCAAAGGCTGTTCCTGGGAGAGTTTTTCTCCAGCCCAGAAAATAACCAGAACATTGGGAGCAACGTTGGAGCTAATAAAGTGACTCCTACTGGTTATCTGATTGTATTGCCTTTGTGCCAAACCCAATGTCATCACAGTCAAGAGTAGCTACCAAGAACATCCACAAGTTGTAAGAGCTTCCACAAAGACGGGATGAATTTGTAAAATGATTAAATGAAGAATGTCATTAATGCCTCCTACTTAGGATAGGTTCTATGGAAAAAATGAAGTTCCACAGAACTTCACCTGTGACCCACCCACCCCCAGTCTGAACCCTGAACATTTAGAACACAGAATAACAGGGTTGGAAGGGACCTTGTAGGTCATCTAGTCCAACCACCCACCCAAGCAGGAGACCCTACACCATTTCTGACAGATGGCAGTCCAATCTCTTCAGGAAAGCTTCCAGTGATGAAGCTCCCACAACTTCTGAAGGAAACTTCTGTTCCATTCATTGATTGTTCTCACTATCAGGAAATTTCTCCTTAATTTTAGGTTGGATCCCTTTTCAATAACTTCTACATATTAATCCTTCTCCTATTCTCAGGTGACAAAGTAATTTTCATGGTGTTTTTTTTAAAAAAAACACCTTTGGAAGATTTAAAAGTAAAAATGGAAGGAGACTCTCATTCCTATTCTCAACTGTAGTTTCCCATTGACATTCATTTACTGATAGAGATATAGAGGAGAGAGAGAGAGAGATAATGATACAGATATAGGTAGAGCTAGAGCTGGAAATAGTATAGAGAGATAGGTAGAGACCTAGAGATAGGGAGATAGGAAAGAGAGAGAGAGAGAGGAGAGGTGAGAGAGAAAGAGGAAATATAATTTCCCTTTGTTATGATCCTATAATCACTTATTTCAGGATAGAGTTTGGGTGACTGGATGGAGCTGAGCCTGTTTCCCTGAAAATAAAACCCAACCAGAAAATAAGCCCTAGCATGATTTTTCAGGATGCTCATAAGTCCTACACCCCAAAGTAAGCCCCAGTTAAAATTGTCAGCCAGACAGACATATTCACTTTCCTCAAAAATAAAACCTAACCAGAAAATAAGCCCTAATGTGTCTTTTGGAGCAAAAAATAATACAAAACCCAGTCTTATTTTCCAGGAAACAAATGATTCCTGCCTTTTTGTATGACATTATTACAGCCTCTTGCTATAGAATTGCTGGAAGAATCAGAGACCACAAGATTTTTGTCCTGAAACTACTTTGAGCATCAACCATGATCTTTTAAGTTTCTAATAACCTTAGGCAGGCAACTTTGGACATGATAAATGTAACATCTTTCCCAGTCTCAGAATGATATAAATGTCTGCCTGAAATGGTCAGTCTTCCAAGGTTTAGTCATGCATCTATTTTGAAGTAGCAAACATCTCAGTGATCTTGAAATCTTGTTCTCTCTCTCTCTCTCTCTCTCTCTCTCTCTCTCTCTCACTCTCACTCTCACTCTCACTCTCCCTCCCTCCATCCATCCATCCATCCATCCATCCATCCATCCATCCATCCATCCATCCATCCATCCATCCATCCATCCATCCATCCATCTATCTATCTATCTATCTATCTATCTATCTATCTATCTATCTATCTATCTAAAATTCTTTAGAACAGGCTTTCAAAACCATATATATGAAACTTCAAAAAGCAACTTCTTCATTTTTGCATAAACTTTCCTACATTTTTATGTCATAAAATACACAAAATATTACCTGAACAGGCAGAGAGAGGGATAGGCAGTCCCACTCAAAAAAGGTCTTTTAATCTTTTTTTAAAAAATCACTTCAATGTTGTTGCCACAAAAATTACATGAACACACAGGGTGTTAGAAATTTGCACTAGGCCTAAGGGAGGGTTTAGCTCCCACACATATCATACATAGTCATGACTGAAGGTAGGGAGTACATAGCGATTAAGAAAATATCTGCTGTTACTGATTTGTAATTGTAATTCATTATAATAGGCTGAAGACAACTGTTGTCCATAAAAGCTCTTAAATAGGATAGTCTCTATGATGGTACAGAAATTTCAAATTTCTACTACTTTCATGTTTTCAGAAATTGGTTGTTTTCTAATATTTGCATCATCTAGGCCAGGGGTGTCCAACCTTGGCAACTTTAAGCCTGGAGGACTTCAACTCCCAGAATTCCCCAGCCAGCTGGCTGGGGAATTCTGGGAGTTGAAGTCCTCCAGGCTTAAAGTGCCAGGTTGGACACCCTGATCTAGGCCTTTCTTATCATGATTTCATTAAACACGCCACAGATAGGTGATAGATGGATAGATGGATAGTTTAGTTTACTTTATTGTCATTGCACCTCATACAACGCAATTAAATACCATCTTCAGTGTACATTATAATGATGAAAATAAAACACAAACACACATCCTTCGCGTTCTATACATTGAATTGAAAACCCTGATATTGCATTAATATTGCACTATACAGTAGAATTCAACAGAGTTGGGGTTTTAGAGTCAGAGTTAGAGATGGGGGGGGGGGAGGGAGAAAGAGGGAGAAAGGGAGGGAGAGGGAGAGGGGGGAAGAGATTATTATTCACAATACTACCTCAAAATTGAACTGACCATTTGGTGATTTCTAAGGGAAAATGCCAGATTCAAGTAAATGGCTGGCTCAGGAATTCTGGGAGTTGAAGCACACAAGTCATAAAAGGGCCATTGTTCTTCATGCCATCTAATGCATTGTAAGAAATGATGATAATCATTTAAAGAGTAATTTGGCAAGAAATTCACATATCATTTCACGTAAAGGCATTTTCCCAACAGGCCACTGCAAAATGATCATGAATTTTAGCATCCTGAGGAACTTTTCTCTCTCCTGATCTAATGTTTCAGTGCTATGCATTATTGTATAAACATCCATCTTCTCTATCTGAAGAGATATTATAATATGTGCAATCTTTGTATTTAAAAAGGGGCTGATTTACCTAGGGCCATCAGCTATTTAACGACTAGCCATCAGAAATGTGAAGGAAATTAAACTGTTACAATCCTTTTACATTTAACCATTCTTGATACCAACCATTTTCTCAATCAGGTTTCCTTCATGTGTTTCTCTCTCTCTCTCTCTCTCTCTCTCTCCCCCCTCTCTCTCTGTGTGTGTGTGAGAGAGAGAGAGAGAGAGAGAGAGAGAGAAAGAGAGACAGACAGACAGACAGAAAGAGAGACAGAGACAGAGAGACAGACAGACAGAGACAGAGACAGAGAGAGACAGAGTCGGAGAGACAGAGAGAGACAGAGGGAGAGAGACAGATACACAGAGAGAGACAGAGAGACGGAGACAGACAGAGAGACAAATAGAGAGACAAAAAGAGAGACAGAGACAGCGATTTTTGTACAAATGAAGGAGAGTTATCTTTATCAGTTCTGAGGGGGAGGAGGAAAATTAAACAACAGTCCACCAACCATGCGAACAAGCAACACAAGAGAAATTGGTCTTGGCAGAAAGTGCAGCTTGTCGCTATAACAATACACTGCAATAGATGAATAATCAGATCTCTCCTGTGCTTGATGAGATGAGATGAGATCTCATCTTCCGGTGATTTTTTTTTTCAAATTCAAAATGAGCAAAAATGGGAAGGTCAAGCCAACTCTGCTGTAATGAATGTGGGTAGGTGGGTGAGAATCGCAACAACTCTCCAAATTCAAGATAAAATGCAGTATATTGTTTCTTGCTCCATCGACTCTTGACTCTTGACAAATATATCTTTTCTTTTATGGACACTGAAAGCATTTGCACCAAGACAAATTCCTTGTGTGTCCAACCACACTTGGCCAATAAAGAATTCTATTCTATTCTATTCTATTCTATTCTATTCTATTCTATTCTATTCTATTCTGTTCTGTTCTATTCTGTTCTATTCTAATTCTATTCTATTCTATTCTATTCTATTCTATGCTATTCTACTCTATTCTATTTTGTTCTGTTCTGTTCTGTTCTGTTCTGTTCTGTTCTATTCTATTCTACCAGAAGAAAGAAAATATCTAAGGCCAACCAAACAAAGAAAACCCTCTTTACTCCTTTCCAACCTAATCTATGCACTTATCCTTGTATGACACGAAAGGTAAAAAGAACTAGGAAGGTCTGCAGAGAAGCAGAGAGGAAAATCTGCACTGTTTACAAAGTTCTGTTGTCCTTCTTACCAAGCTCCAAAAATGACAAGGCACATTTGAGAGAGCACTAAACATTTTCCCGCTTTCCCTATAACATAATGCCAATCTTGTGTTCAGTCTACTTACAGAATAGCGTATAGAATAATAGTCTTGGAATGGACCTCAGAAGTCTTCTAGTCCAACTGTATACTCAAGAGGAGACCCTATGCCATTCCAGACAAATAGATGTCAATCTCTTCTTGGAAAACCTCCCGCAATGGAGTATCCACAATTTATGGAGGCAAACCATTCCACGAGCCAATTGTTCTCAATGGTCAAGAAATTTATCTTTAATTCTAGGTTGGATCTCTCCTTGTTAAGTTTCATCCATTACTTCTCATCCTGCCCTCTGATGCTTTGGAGAATAGGTTGAATTCCTTGTCTTTGTGGCAGCCCTTCAAATATTGGAAGACTGCTATCTAGTCATCCCTCATTCTTCTCTTTATTAGACTAGACTTACCCAGTTGCTGCAACCATTTATCCTCTTTCTAAAGTCTCAACATCTTTTTTGTATCATGGTGACCAAAGCTGGATATGGTATTCCAAGTGTGGTCTTACCAGAGCAGTATAAAGCGGTACTAACACTTTATGCGACCTTGATGCTATTCATCTGTTGATGTTTTTGTTGAATCTTTTCTGTAATTTGACTGGTTTCAGATTTCCAAACAAAATTCAGCCTGCTTGACTCCCCCATTATTGCTGTGCCTTACTGCTCTTATCTATAAATCTCCATTCCTATTCTTGCAGGCTGCAAATCCTCAAAATTATATTCAATGCTTCTATCATTGATTAAACATGAAACATGGAATATCCTTGATTGGAGTCAAACATTCATTCTTTAATTTGTTAGCCAATCCAGGCTTCTTTGAATAAATCAAGGACTTTGCTAAGGAACATCTGTTCTGCTCCCATTTCAACATGTTGCACCCTGCGGGTAAACTGAGAATGAAATCTCATCCTGGCCATTTTAATTATGTACTTACACTTTCTTCAACACGAGAGTGCTCTTAATGCAAAGCAGTTTTGTATAATACTTGCAGCTAGGTCTCTAACATTTGCACCATTGTAATCATTATGTTTTATCCCTTCATTGCCTATGGTGGTCTTGTTGGAGGCTTAATCACATTTGGGATAATTAGAATATGATTATACATACCTACTTCATGCCCGTTTCCTACTAAAGGGGGAACTTGGCTTTCTTCCGCCTTATCTGAGAACCAAATTTGTGATCAAACTCTATTTGGGACAAATTGAATTAGGTAAGACCTTGCTACTAAAGCTTTATGTCCGTTCTCCAGCTAGCCTTGATTCATCCACACAAGCATATGCTGGTTGTGATGCCAACAGCTGATTGTCTTCTTTCTCTGGCTGATTAGCTTTTACTCAAGGTTGTTTTCCATTTATTCCATACTGTTTTTGGAGGCCTGGGGTTAAGGAACCAACTGTATTCAATTGGATTTAATTAAGCTGCAATAACTAAACAGCACAAAGCTATTTAGGCTATGGGAGTTTAGCTTGGTCTTCATTAAAGCTGTGTGATTGCACTTTGGAAGAAATTATTTTAACCCTTGGATCAGGAAAAGTTTAGCCCCATTTGGAGAGTGGAACGTGGACTAGATAACAACTGGCTAAACCCAAAGGTGGGATTCTACTGGTTTGGACCGGTGGTCCCGACCACCCATCCCTGCCCAAGTCTGTCCTTTATTTCTGTGTTTTGCAGTTCAGCTGACTCATGCGGCACAACGGATTGCTGCAGGGGTGGAATTCAACCGGTGTTACAACCGGTTTGGTGACTATGCTGCACACGCATGTAAAAAACCTTAAGCTGTGCCGCCCAAACAGCTGAAAACCGCAGGTGTGCAGCATTTGAAAAGCCTCTTTTTTCCCTGCTTTTTCAACCTCAGTTGTGCCATGCAAAGCAGCTGAGGTTGAAAAAGCAGGAAATAAAGGACAGGTAAGAGCCCAGGCGGGCAGGTGGCCCAAACAGCAGCAAACACAGAACCGGTTGGGTGTCTGCTGCTCTTCAGAGCTACCGGTTCTATGGAGCCGGGCAGAACCGGTAGAATCCCACCCTTGGATTGCTGCACCTCAGCTGTTTTACTCACCGGGGCTGCAGTAGAAGGTAAGTATTAGAGCTGACATGTATTAGAGCTGAGTTTTAAAATGCTGCGCATGGGTGCGAAGCGTACGCTCACCGAACCGGTTGTTACACTGGTTGAATCCCACCCCTGGCTAAACCACACCATCTAAGAACATGAATTATGGTTCCAGCCATAATTAACCAATAAATAAGATCTAGAAATCCACTTTGAAAGCTACATTCCTAAACATAGCCACGTCCACTCATATCTTGAGAGTAAGTTACTTAATTAGATAGTCCTAAGAATGTGTTGTGAATTAAGACTCAAACAAATTGATGTTTTCATGTCTATGCCATAAAACAAAGAAATTATTCCTGTCCATTTACTTGAAGTAACAGATTTAACAGATTAACAGAGTTGGAAGGGACCTTTGGTCATTTAGTCCAACCCCCCACCCAAGCAGGAGACCCTACACCATTTCTGACTAATGGCAGTCCAATCTCTTCTTGAAAGTCTCAAGTGATGAAGCTACCACAACTTCCGAAGGTGAGCTGTTCCATTGCTTGATTGTTCTCACTGTCAGTTAGTCAACATCTTGCTGACATGGCTTGACTGATCAATAAAATCTTAATAGTTAATGCTTAATAATTGGATTAAAAATGTATGAGGACATGACAGAGTCGGAGGCTAGATTGGGAACTCAAAAAAGACCATCAAAGCAAGCCGGTTCCAAATTGTTCCTAAGAAAACCAAATGCATTTGGTTTGATTTATGAGAATCAAATTTGATGCAAAGGAGTCTTTTATTTTTTAATTACTCAATTGAAGGATGCCATCTGATAACTCAGAGTGGTTTATGAAGCAACAGATTTTTTAAAAAAAAATATTAAGAGGAAATGTGCCCATCTGAGTTCATTTTGATGAAAACAAACCAAATTCACACCCATGCTGTACTGTTAGGCGAGGAACCCACAATTTTGCAGCACATTACATGATGAAGATAAGCAGGTTTTTTTTAATGCATGGAAATTCTATACTGCACACTTCAGTGCTTTTTCATTTTGTTAATGTTCACACTTTTAATTGGGACTTTTATTTCCCATTCACTGTAAAAACGTATTAAGTTACATTTTTTAAAAAAAAAATAATCCTTGCTATACTATTCTTAGAACTTCTGAGGTTTGTGTTTCCTTTTATGAGGTACTTTAGGACTAACGGATCGCATCAAGGGCAAAGAGGTTTAGCAAAAAAGGCAGAAAAAGAAGAGATTTGATAGGAATTTCTCTTCCTCTCTCTGACATTCACACAAAAGAAGTCTAAAACATCATTCCATAAATTGTGGATACAATTTTATTTATTTTATTTATTTTGTCAAGCGATTATAAGATAATAGGTATAAGTATATACATAGTTTGGTGCGGTTAACCTTGAGTTTGTATCTATTGTGTGCTCTAGTGTTGTTATGGTTGAAGCTGAAGTATTCATTGACAGGTAGGACATTGCAATATATAATTTTATATACTATACTTAGATCAGATATACAGTATATATGTATATATATACATGTATATGTATAGATACAGATATGTATAGGGGATTGTGCTTGTTTGGAAAATGTATTTTTTTTAAAAAAAAGTACCTAAAAATTCAATTTGATGCAAAATAGTCACAACCAGAGGTAGTATTCAGCAGGTTCTGACCAGTTCTGGAGAAATGGTAGCGGACATTTTGAGTCATTCAGAGAACTGGCAAATGCCACCTCTGACTGGCCCCGCCCCCATCTATTTTCTGTCTCCCAAGTCCCAGTTGATTGGCTGGGTCTTCTTTTGTTGCCCTACATAAGAGAATGGAGCTGGAAAGCAGGTTAGTGGGGTGGGGAGGGAATGAGGATTTTGCAGTGTCCTTCCCCTGCCACGCCCACCAAGCCATGCCATGACTACCAAGCCATGCCCAAAAAACTGATAGTAATTTTTTTTGAATCTCACCACTGGTCAATGTTGCTTGGAGATGTATGTCAGAAGGTCCACAACCTACTTTAAAGTCTTCTGTGTGCTTTAGTAGTATTTCCTTGTTTAGAAAATCCCTACAGCCTTATTTACTGGATCTTATGAAGGTATAATGAAAAATAGCCCCACTATTAAAAAAAGAAGACAAAATAAACCCTTAACTAAAATAACAAAACAGCAGAAATTAAAATACAAAATGCAACATTAAAACACTAAAATGTTAAAAAAAAGCTTGCACAAATAAATATATTTTGATGTAACAGATAACAGATTATCAGATTTGGAAGGGACTTTGTAGGTCATCTAGTCCAACCCCCTGGCCAAGCAGGAGACCCTACACCATTTCTGACAAATGGAAGTCCAATCTCTTCTTGAAAGTCTCAAGTGATGGCGCTCCCACAACTTCAGAGGGCAAACTGTTCCATTGGTTGATTGTTTTCACCGTCAGAAAATTCCTCCTTATTTCCAGATTGAATCTCTCCTTGTTCAGTTTCCATCCATTATTCCTTGTCTGGCCTTCAGGTGCTTTGGAGAATAGCTTGATCCCTTCCTCCCTGTGGCAACCCCTCAAATATTGGAAGACTGCTATCATGTCTCCCCTGGTCCTTCTCTTCACTAGACCAGCCATGCCCAGTTCCTGCAACGGTTCTTTATATGTTTTAGCCTCCATTCCCCTAATCATCCTGGTTGCTCTTCTCTGCACTTTTTCTACAGTCTCAACATATTTTTATAGGGTGGTGACCAAAACTGGATTCAGTACTCTAGGTGCGGCCTTACTAAGGCTTTATAGAGTGAAATTAGTACATCCCTTGATCTTGATTATGTCCCTCCGTTAATGCAACTTAGGATGCAACTAGTTGAAATGACTATGAAGGTTCTCAATCATCCAGGTCATGGTTGTCCCAAAGCTGCTTTTTTCCCCAAAAGACACATGGCCTTTCTTATTATTTTTTTCTTTGAAATTGTTTTGCTTCTCAAAACTCAAGTTTCTTGGATGAAAATCAACAAAGTCCAGTTGCCTCTTGGGGAAAAAAAACCCTGTGGGATGACCTACTTTAAACTAACTGCACAGTAATACATTTGTTCCCTAACCCCAACCTACTATAGTTAATACAGATGATTGAGGTCCACCAATGATCTTAGCTTGTATTTATTATCAGGGCAAGATGGAGATGAAAAATCAAATGGCAGGAAAATAGGATGTCTGTAGGATTTCTATGAGCTTAAGTCTTCTTGCTCCTTGGTATGCTAGCCATAGCTGCCCTGAAGAATGCACCTTATCCTAACATCAAATCTTTTTCAAGCTTAACTCAACACGCAGTTACTAGAGGAATATATTCCTGGAGTTTACTTAGTTTTGTTATGTTTCTTTCACGCTTCCAATTGCTTTACTTTTATTTTTTCTGTAAAAATCTCATTAAGTTTTTTTTTCAATCTTTCTTACTCTTAGAACGTCTTAGATTTGTGCTACTTTGTGTAATATTTATTTATTTATTTGTTTGTTTGTTTGTTTGTTTGTTTGTCAAAAGCTTACAATACAACAGAAACAAGAATAAACAAATTTAAATACAAGGAATAGGAACTAATAATTGGGGACAATAGGACAGGGATGGTAGGCATGATTGTGCGCTTATGAACGCCCCTTAGAGACCTCTTAGGAATGGGGTGAGGTCAATAGAGGTTAGTTTGAGGGTAAAGGAGTGGGGGTTTGAGCAGGTGACAACAGAATCAGGTAATGAGTTCCAGACATTGACCACTATGTTGCTGAAATCGTACTTCCTGCAATCGAGTTTGGAGTGGTTTACATTTAGTTTAAATCTGTTGTGCGCTTGTGTTGTTGTGGTTGAAGCTGAAATGTTCATTAATTGGTAAGACGTTGTAACGTATGATTTTATATGCTATACTAAAATCCAATCTTTGTCGGTGTAGTTCAAGGTTGTCTAAGCCTAGAATCTAATTACTTCAGGACCAAAAGTCAGACTTAAGGGAAGAGAGGTTTAGCAGGGAAGATGAGAAATATAGAAATTTGGGAAGAATCCTTCTTAAATTCATCCAACAGAACTCCATAATATCTCAGCAGGGGGGAGATGGTTTGTAGATCAGGATAACATCTATGTGAAAGGAAGCTGAACATTTGGTTGAAATACAGCCAAAATTCAAAAGCAGCTTTGTTTTTTTCATATTTTAGAAAGATAGGGTTCTAAGTATAAAACTCATACAATTTCAGTTCATATATTAGTCCTACTAATTTCCCTCAAAATGTTCCTTTGTATCCCTAGGTCTTAATGTGTTAGAGTTTGCAGCATAAATTCAAGTCCAGAAAACATACAGATGACTGATTCAGCAGGATCATTAACTTCTTTATAAACATAATAATGTGAAGTAAAGTTTACAATACCATTTGTAGATTCTTTCAATGCAACATAAGCAAAAACACAAGCAGCAGCAGCTCAGAGCAGATATGAGTTTCAGCAAGCAAGCAAGTTAGTTTCACTTTCAGTTCTCAGCAAAGCACACAGAGCCAAACCACAACCAGGCTGTCAGCTCCCATTGGCTGGTCTGTTGCCATGCTTACTCACTTGCTGACTTTATTAACCATGTCTCTACCAGTTAATGAATATACTCTGACATAATGTAACTGGTTCCCATAATTATGGGGACAAACATTTATTAATCTGTTTATTCAGCCTCATCTAACCTCTTGACTAAGTGCTCTAAAAGGGGGGATTTCAAAACAGATCCTCAGCACCTTAAAAAAGATAGGCAGGGCTGCAGACACCTAAATCTTGTGGAAAATTATATTCCATAGGACAGACACTGAGTAAGAGAAGAGGCTGACTCAAGAGAGTAATCAGCCTAGAATCATTATGTGTCCACAAACATCCCAAGCCTAGCCCTTCTTGAATTTTGCTGACTCTTATCTAATGCCAATTTGGTGATGACCATTAGTTGACTAAATTCTTGTGAATAGGCATGAACAATAAATAATTTTAACTGGAACTTCATGTGCGTTCCCCATTCTTTGTGCCTAACACACAGTAATAGAAGAGGTACATCTCACACCAATACCAACTAGAAATCTCTTCTAGAACAGGAGTGTCAAACACAAGGCCGGCGGGCCACATCTGGCCCACGAAGTGGTCAGATCCAGCCCGTGGGGTCGAATGAATCACAGATTCATTCAGAGATCTATCTATCTGCCATCTGAGCCTGCACTGAATAATAGAAACCTCAGTCGTAAGGAAAATTCTGAAGATCTAAAGATTAGCTGGAAAATGTAAGGAGATGGCCCACATTGCTTCGGCCTGGTTTACCCAACGTGAAGAGGAAACATCGGGCCAGCGTGTCTTCAGCCCAGTCTACCCAATGCAAAGAAAAAATATTGGCCCAGCATGGCTTCAGCCCAATCTATCCAATACAAAGAGGAAACATCAGGCCAGCGTATCTTCGGCCTGGTCTACCCAATGTGAAGAGGAAACATGCCAGCAGTTTGGAGAGTGGTGACAAGCTGACCATGCCCACCCAGTCAGCCACATCAAGCGAGTGGCATCAAGCTGGCCACACCCATCCAGTCAGCCCCACCCCACTCCCAGATCAGCCAAAGCCCTGATGTGGCTGTCAATGAAATTGAGTTTGACACCTCTGATCTAGATTTTAGGAGAAGGAAGAGAGCCACCCCAATGCTTAAGAGCCCTATCCCATTCGCAACTTGATCCAAAAAGATACCATAATGGTATCAAAGACCACTGAAAAATCAAGGAAGACATGGTTCAATGCAACATCACTATCTTGACTCCACCAAGGATTATCCACAAGTGTCTTCAGGTCTTATTTCAGTGCTACACCCAGGTGTGAAACCTGACTTAGCAGTTTCCTCTAGCTCTTTTGCTATCCTTGGCAAATTCACAACAGATAGCACAATAGTGACATTCTTCTCACTCATGTCATTATCATTAGATGCCACACACAAGATCTCAGTCTGCCTTAGAAACACAAAACTAGAGACACTGTATATTTCCAAGTCTTTGTGCATAATTACGCACAACGTGCACGATGTCTGACAAAG
Source organism: Notechis scutatus (assembly GCF_049901735.1). Taxonomy (NCBI): domain Eukaryota; kingdom Metazoa; phylum Chordata; class Lepidosauria; order Squamata; family Elapidae; genus Notechis; species Notechis scutatus. The sequence continues at coordinate 57,333,728 of NC_142012.1, forward strand.
GTACGGTAAGAAACGCAGAATACAAACAAAATAAATTAATCCTTCAGAGATTGGATGCAGTTTGCCCAAGTGAGAATGTCAAAGGGAAATGGATAAGGAAAGAGATGTTTATAAAAAGACTCTTTATGCACTTGAAAAAAAAAAAAGAGAGGGAGGGAGGGACACAAAGCAGATAAGTCATTGAAAAAAGCAGCACTATCACACTTTATAAAGTTTCACATCCCTGGGAAAGGATACGGTGAAATCCTACTCTCTTATGCAGCTGCATGACAAAGCCAGAAAGACTGAAGAGGTCACACAACAATAATTTGTATAGTGCATTTTAAGTGGTGAAGAACACTTAACATGCATTATCAAAGCCCTGTTTAGAAGAGCAAAGGAGACAAATGTTATTTTAAAGATGCAGTCAGGGACACACTGAAGTGAGGCTAAGAGCACAATGGCTGAGCAACCATTGCTTCATTGGGAGTGAGGGGGCAGGGTTGGAACACTTGCAGTGTGATGATATTAATTATTGTTATTATTATCAGTCCCAGGAAGGAAGATCAAAATAGAACAGCAATGAAATCAAGGTAAGTAACCAAAGTTTGCATATTAGTAAAAAAAAGTTGTTTTTGAAATACTGATATGCCTTATAATGTTGTGAAGATGCAAGTCTATTCAATAAGTATTGTAGGTAGGTAGGTACATACATACATAGCAAAATAGATAGATAGATAGATAGATAGATAGATAGATAGATAGATAGATAGATAGATAGATAGATAGAGATAAATATAAGGTAATGGCAGATGATAGATAGATGGATGGATGGATGGATGGATGGATGGATAGATAGATAGATAGATAGATAGATAGATAGATAGATAGATAGATAGATAGATAGAGATAAATATAAGGTAATGGCAGATGATAGATAGATAGATGGATGGATGGATGGATGGATGGATGGATGGATGGATAGATATGATACATACATAGATGATACATAGAAAATAGAGATAGATAGATAAATAGATGGATGGATGGATGGATAGATAGATAGATAGATAGATAGATAGATAGATAGATAGATAGATAGATAGATAGATAGATAGATAGATAGATGATAGATAGATAGATAGATATAGATAAATATAAGGTAATGGCAGATGATAGATAGATAGATGGATGGATGGATGGATGGATGGATGGATGGATGGATAGATAGATAGATAGATATGATACATACATAGATGATACATAGAAAATAGAGATAGATAGATAAATAGATGGATGGATGGATAGATAGATAGATAGATAGATAGATAGATAGATAGATAGATAGATAGATAGATAGAGATAAATATAAGGTAATGGCAGATGATAGATAGATAGATGGATGGATGGATGGATGGATGGATGGATGGATGGATGGATAGATAGATATGATACATACATAGATGATACATAGAAAATAGAGATAGATAGATAAATAGATGGATGGATGGATGGATAGATAGATAGATAGATAGATAGATAGATAGATAGATAGATAGGTAGATATAGATAAATATAAGGTAATGGCAGATGATAGATAGATAGATGGATGGATGGATGGATGGATGGATGGATAGATAGATATGATACATACATAGATGATACATAGAAAATAGAGATAGATAGATAAATAGATGGATGGATGGATGGATGGATAGAGATAGATAGATAGATAGATAGATAGATAGATAGATAGATAGATAGATAGATAGATAGATAGATAGATAGATATAGATAAATATAAGGTAATGGCAGATGATAGATAGATAGATAGATGGATGGATGGATGGATGGATGGATGGATAGATAGATATGATACATACATAGATGATACATAGAAAATAGAGATAGATAGATAAATAGATGGATGGATGGATGGATGGATAGATAGATAGATAGATAGATAGATAGATAGATAGATAGATAGATAGATAGATAGATATAGATAAATATAAGGTAATGGCAGATGATAGATAGATAGATAGATAGATGGATGGATGGATGGATGGATGGATGGATGGATGGATGGATAGATATGATACATACATAGATGATACATAGAAAATAGAGATAGATAGATAAATAGATGGATGGATGGATAGATAGATAGATAGATAGATAGATAGATAGATAGATAGATAGATAGATAGATAGATAGATAGATAGATACTGAAATAGGTAGGTAGGTAGGTGGTAGATAAATAGGGAGAAAGAGAGAGAAAGAAAAAGAGAGGGAGAGGGAGAGAGAGAGATTTAATATAATCCTGTGCATGCTGTTTGGGTAGTACACCCCAATGACTTCAGCAGGAGTTTAATTAGAGATATAATTAATTCTCTGGAAGAATGACTGAAAGTAATAGACAAATTTGAGAAAAGTCTTGCTGCTATGGAAAGCAGTTCTATTTTTGTACGCCAGGCTTTTTCCTCCTTATGTTGCCAACCTACAAGTAGTCTTCAACTTATAACTGTTTATTTAGTGACCATTCAAAGTTTCAACGACACTGACAAAAAGTGACTTATGACCGTTTTTCACATTTATGACTGTGGCATCAGGATCACATGATGAAAATGCAGATTCTCGGCAACTGACTCCTATTTATGATGGGTTGCAATGTCCTGATATCATATGATCCCCTTTTGTGACCTTCTGACCAGCAAAGTCAAAGGGGAAGCCAGATTCACTTAATGACCGTGTTACTAATTTAACAACTGCAGTGATTTCCTTAACAACTGTAGCAAGAAAGATGATAAAATGGAGCAAACCTCACTTTAACCATTGTTCTCACCTAACAACAGAAATTTTGGGCTCAATTATGGTCATAAGTCAAGGACTACCTGTACTACTTTTCATGATATGAAATATTCTCTGGAAGACAATGTAGCCCTAAAATGGAAGCAACGGCAGATCTCCAGATAATAAAGAGAATGATGGGGGACGTGTGGCTCAGTGGGTAAGACGCTGAGCTTGTTGATCAGAAAGGTCGGCAGTTCGGTGGTTTGAATCCCTAGCGCTGCATAATGGAGTGAGCTCCCATTACTTGCCCCAGCTTCTACCAACTTAGCAGTTCGAAAGCACATAAAAAAATGCAAGTAGAAAAATAGGAACCACTTTGGTGGGAAGGTAACAGCGTTCTGTGCACCTTGTCCGTGTTTAGTCCTGCTGGCCACATGACCACAAAGTCATTTTTGGACAGCACTGGCTCTTCAGCTTAGAAACAAAGATGAGTACCACCCCCTAAGTCGGGAACGACTAGCATATATGTGCTAGGGGAACCTTTATCTGTACCTTTAAAGATAATGATATGCTATGTTTTACGGATCAAACAATTATGGAGGTCAAACTTATAACAATAGGAAATTGAAGAGAATTTGAACAGCTGAAGTGAATGATGGGCTTAAAAACCTGTCTTTGCCAGACCAGACCGAGAGAGCTTTGGGGGGATGGGTAACGTATTGGATATAAGCAGTGGTGGGATTCAGCCGGTTCGAACCGGTTCAGGTGAATCAGTAGTTCTGGCAACTAGTTGGTCCTGCCCACCCACCCGTGCCCTAGTTTGTCCTAGTTTGTCCTAGTTTGTCCATTTTTCTGTGTTTTGCAGCCCAGCTGATTCAGGAGGTTTTACTCACTGGGGCTGCAGCAGAAAGTAAGTTTTAGAGCTGAAAATGGGTAGTTTTCAAACGCAGTGTGCGCTCACCGAACCAGTTGTTACATTGGTTGAATCCCATCACTGGATATAAGACATGTAAAAGCTATTATAATTTGGCTGAATTAGACTATTGGACAAGAGACAATGTGGCAGAATTCACCAATAATTGCATCTTACTGGCAGATTTTAAAGAGCTCAGGGCACTGCACACAACATGGATTGACATACACATCCAGATCTATCAGACAACTCTTCCTGGATGGATGGATGGATGGATGGATGGATGGTGAGAGAGTGAGAAAGAGAAGAAGAAAGACAGCAAGAAAGAGAGAAATATAGAAAATAAAAGAGAAAGAGAAGAAAGAAAGAAAGAAAGAAAGAAAGAAAGAAAGAAAGAAAGAAAGAAAGAAAGAAAGAAAGAAAGAAAGAAAGAAAGAAAGAAAGAAAGAGCAAAATGTAATCACCAAAACGGTAGTAATGCTGGTTGAATCCCACCCCTGATCCCAATAGGTTTTTGCCAAAAAAAAAATGACCTCTACCTCCCTGCTGAATCAATTCCCTTTCAGCATAATAATCGAGTCTCATCCTGAGCCGTGGCCTGTAGCTGGAAGAAGAGGACAAATGACAAACAAGCTTAATGTAGGCAACAAGTCCTGCTCTAGAATGGAGTCCTGCATTCTCCATTCAATGAAAGCAACAGAGGAGACGAGCCAGGTGGAGCAGTTCCAGGTTGCTTTAAAGAGCTCCTCTCCCTTGGCAAAATCAGGCATTGAAAGACGTTCTCACTAGGCAGGTGGTCAAACATGGACCAAACCATTCAGAGGGAGATAACGTGTTGGACAGATGCCTGCACCTTCCCTGTTTCCAGCATTATTTTTGAAGGCCTTATGTTCCAGGAATTGGGAGGAAGGGAGGCCTTTAATGCATGTTTCTCTATTGAGGCTGTGCAAGTGTGAAAAAGGAGAAGAATGAAATTGCCCACCTGGTTCCATCACGTCGAAAGTGTTAGTGCAAAACGCTCGTGATATGACTGGCTGCCTTATTAGCAGTGCAACTCTACCCTAGCTGCTGGTCACCTTTTTAATCCTGTTGAGGACATGATAAAACAACCTCTTCCATAACACTGCTTAGTCCCTGCTTTTCTCGGGGGAGAGGGTCCAATGACTTCCATTGAAGTGAAAAGGTTTAGAAAAGCAAATTTCTGATTTGTAAAAGGTGGGAAGCCCTATGCGCTTTCAGCAACTCTCTAAATAATTTCATCTTCTGATTTCCTATTAAGGAACTGCATGAGAAAAACAAAACAGCCTACATGAGACAGAGAGAGAGCCACCTTAGAAGTCAGGAGAACAATGAGAACAATTAATCCATGGATTAGCTTGCCTCCAGAGGTTGTGGTACTTCACCACTGGAAGTTTTCAAGAAAAGATTGGACAACCATTTGTCTGGAATGGTATAGGATCTCCTGCTTGAACAGAGGTTTAGACTAGAAGACCTCCAAGGCCCCTTTCATCCTGTTATTCTCTGTTCTAAATATTCAGGTTCACTCTTGGAGTACTGAGCCACAAATGAGGTTCTGTGGAGCTTCATGTTTCCCATGAAAACCATCCTAACTCGGACGTACAGTATTAATGGTGTTCTTCTTTTAATTGCTTTACAAATTCATCCTGTGTTTCTGGCAACTATTCCTGTCAGTGAGAAAAATAATAATAAATGGAATAACTTGCCTTACAGAATTGTGGGAGTTATCTCCATCGCTGGAGGTTTTCAAGGAAAGATTGGAAAGCCATACATCCAGTAGAATATGAGGTCTTCTGCCTTCATCGGGAAGTTGGATAGAAGATCTTTCCAGCTCTACAATCCTATGATTTCTAGCAAAATTCCATCCTGCTAATTCTATCTTGAGATAGAGCTACACAACTTTGTCCCTACTTTAGCCACAGCCCATAAATTGGGTTCAGTATTTCCAAAACAGTTTCCCCCACAAAGCCAATGTTAGCCCAGTATAATGCCACGGGGTGTGAAATTTACTTTTGGAATTTTCCTGAGTTTCCACAATCTTGGAAACCTTGGACTCCAGATTTTCATTAAGGTAGAAGAAAGCAAGAAGGATTATTGTTTAAGAAAGAAGAAGGATTATGTCAGTTCTTCTGCTTTCATAGTGCTCTTAAATATATTTTTCCTATTAGCTGCTATAGCATTTTCCCCCCACAGTACCCATAAAATAACAAGGGATGCGTAAATGTCAGTTTCTCTGACATTTTCTTTATCCCTTCTCTCTTCCTTTATGCATTTGTTTTGCCATTTGATCCTCCTTGCTTCTCTCTATATAATCAAACCATCTTCCTGTCTTTCTCCCATACTGGCTGCTCAGTTTTCTATTCAGTCCACGTTCATTCGGCTTCCATTCATTCTTGACCTTATATCTTCTTATTTTACTACCCACATTTCTTAAACATCCAATTCCCATTGCAATCAACTTCTCAATCAACGGTGACTCAACTTCGGTAAAGAATCCAATCACTGTCTTTTTCTTGCTAGACCCTGTCCTTAAACAAAATGCCAGAATGAAATCTGAATGAACTTATCTTCTGTTCTTCTGTCGTTTAATCTTATTTTAAGCAGACCCTGTGTTAGCTCTCTTGGAATAAATCTGACTGATTAATTTATCAGAATAAAATAATAAAAGAGTTGGAAGGTGCCTTCTAATCCAACTCCCTGCTTGAGCAGGAAACCCTATACCCTTCCAGACAAATGGACAATCTGGAACCGTGCCACCTGCGGTCCAATCTAAGCATAGTTCACAAAATTTTCTGCTATAACATCTTGCCCATCAATGACTTCTTCAGCTTCAACCACAATAACACACGGGCAAACAACTGATACAAACTCAAGGTAAACCGCTTCAAACTTGATTGCAGAAAATATGACTTCAGCAACAGAGTGGTCAATACCCTACCCGACTTCAGCAACAGAGTGGTCAATGCCCTACCCGACTCCGTTGTTACAGCCTCAACCCCTCACAGCTTCAACCTCAAACTGTCTACCATAGACCTCACCCCATTCTCAAGAGGTCCATAAAGGGATGTTGGAAAAAGCCATATATACCTGCAGAGAAACTGGTTATACAAAAAGTTATGAACTGTGCTGAAATGGATAAATTAACGCTAAAGATAAAGAAGCTTCAATATTTTATAAGGTGTGGGAACAATGGTATAGCTGGGTAGATTGGAGATAGATTAAAGATAGGTAATTATTAAATATAAGTAATGGATAGAATAAGAATGTAATTATGCATAATTGAATACCTGTAAATAATGCACAAATTATTGTCATATGATAAGCACTACAAATAGCTGTTATTGAGTGATATATTTCTTATGCTTTTAATGTAATAAAAATTCAATAAAGTCTATTTTTTTAAAAAGGGGGTCTGTGCATAAGCACACCAGCGTGCCTACTGCCCCTGTCTTCCTGTCCCCATTTATCTGTATTTACTCCCTTTGTTCCTGTTTATGTTCATACCTATACTTGTTATCTTGTACATGTTTGACAAACAAACAAACAAAAAATGGCCATCCAATCTCTTCTTAAAAATCCTCCAGTGATGGAGCCTCCATAACTTCTGAAGGCAAGCTGTTCCACTTCTTGGATCTATAAAAAGCACTAGTGGTCCTTGGTGCTCTCTGAGCTTGCTTTATTTCTTGCAATCATTTCATTATCCTGACTAGGTAATTTCGCCAGTGCTAGTAAGGAGTGCTGTTTGCTGTCAGTTCTATATTCTGGTAGACTTGCCTGTCTGTGTGGGTGGATGAAGTCTTAGGGATTCTTTGACTGGGTTGTTTGTTGTTGGCTCTTTGACAGTTTCTTGATTGGGGTGTTGTTTACTTGATTGTTGGCCTGAAGTTAACCTTGGAGTTAATCTATGCTGATCTGGGTGCTGAGAACAAAAAGATTCCAACCCTTGTCCACTAGTAATCAGCACGCAGATCAGCATAGATTAACTCCATGGTTAACTACAGACCAACAATCAAGTAAGCAACACCCCAATCAAGAAGCTGCTAAAGAGCCATCAGTAAACACCCCAGCCAAGGAATCACTAAGGCTATCCTCACATACACAAACAGGCAAGGCATCAGAATATAAACTGACATCGAACAGCACTCCTTACTAGCAATGATGATGTTATTTAGTTAGGGTAATGAAACATCTGCAAGAAAACAAGCAGAGCTCAGAGAGTCAATCCTGAGCTACTACAAATATTGATAAGAAGTATTGGTTGGCTGAAACTTCTCTTTATCTTCGGGCTGGCTGAATTTTTGTGAAGTTGCTAGGAAGCACAAATGGAAACGCACCAAAACATTAGCAAATACCTGGCATTTCTACAATAAAGATGCTAGTACAGAAAATGTGGTCAATAAGGCCTAAACTGCTGAAGAAAGATTGAGGAATGATGCTGTGATGTCTTTGTTCTTTTAAAAAAGACATAGCAAAAAGGAAAGATCGCTATCTTTAGCTACTATTTTTAGAGACCCATGCAATATATATATGTCTGAGACGTTAGGTGGCACACTTTAAAAAAATTCCTCCATCTATTCTGAGCACAACTCTCTTTTTCCTCACTTCCCGTAGCCTTGAGGTCTCCTAGCTCTCATCCGCCTAGGAAATTTGGATTTTCAAATCCATATACTTCCATTTATCATTATTCCCATAACCACCTTGAAATTTACACCTTATGCACTACTACAAGAGTTGTCTATGGAGATTCTCTGTCATCCAGGTCATGGTTATCCCCAAAGTGCTTTTTAAAGAGGCAACCAGTCAGAGCTGAAGAAGCTTCTTGGATGAGAAGCGAAACGACTTCAAAGAAAAACCAGGAAGTCCAGTTGCCTCTTGAAAAAGCACCTTTGGTGCTACAAGAGTTGTGTGGTAAATGTGGTAACTTCAGCTTCCATTAAAACTGCCTACCAATCATATCAGATCACCCAAGACTATAATCCAGAACAAAAGGCTCAGAAAATTAAGATTTACTTGCCCCGAGCAAGCTCCTTAGTGTTATTGAACATTATTAATAGGTAATGACTATTATTAAGTGTTGTACCTTATGATTCTTGACTCTTGACGAATGCATCTTTTATTTTATGTATACTGAGAGCATTTGCACCAAGTCAAATTCCTTGTGTGTCCAATCACTCTTGGCCAATAAAGAATTCTGTTCTATTCTATTCTAAAGCAGCTAGGGATATTTTTCTCAAGTGGCCAAATATCATTGCCACCACCAATTCCAACAGACGCTAACTATCCTAAACATTAATAAGAGTTCTGATCTTCAGGCAGGGACCCTGCATGGCATGGATTTCACGTTGCCATCTGCTAATTGCTGCAGACCAAACAGAACTTAAATGGGAGTGCTTCCCTTTTTGCACCTTTGGCCATGTCTACTCCATCTGTGCAAGTTTCACGCTTAGCATCCAATGCTTCTGCTTACAGTCTGATGCCAAGCTTTCTTTTTTAATAGCCCTGACAAGAGAGAGAACAGCCGGAGTCTGCCCATTGGCTTCCTACCCGTCCATTTCAATTCCTCAGATAATGACTGCCCATGGATCAAAACAGCAAGATTAGAATACTGCTCTTAACCAGGATTGGAACAAAAGCAGGGCAGCAGGCCAGATGTAGTAGGATGTTTGACAGCAAAAATCCAGCTGAATTATTCTGTACGATTTGCTTGTTTCTGGCAAATGGACTCTTTCGCAGCAGAAATGCACAGCCATTCATTATTTGACTCCAAAATGAATTCCAAGAAGAGAGGTAGAACTGGGAGTGGGTCCAAAACCTATACAACTCCTTGCTGTACTGTGAGCCTCAGAAATTAATATCACAGCCTTTCTTTTGCCTCATCAGAGCTCCATATACAGTATTTAACAGATTAGCACTGTGTTGAAAAGAAAACAAACTGTTGGGATGTCACATATATTCTGGCCTACCCTTGGAAAAGGGTAAGCAACAGCATGTTTGCAAGTGGGAAAAATAAAAAGAGGAACATCCATGACCTGTATAACTGAGAATCTCCATAGACATTTAGCTGGACTTTGAACTTTAGAATGAACACCGTTTGAATGGTGCAGGATTTCCAGAAAAAAATTGCAAACCACAGGAACCATTGGTGCTTCAATTTGAGATGCAGACAACACAGACTCATCCCCAACAGCCTGTGCCTGGGTTCAACAGGGAAAGGACACAGGGCAGAAAACATCCTGCAGAAAGCATAGATCCAACTTCTTGACAAAAGCAAAATTATTATCTTTATTGTCAGAGTACAACATGTGTACAATGAGATTGGCTGAACCTCCCTTTGTGCACCCTCCCATAGGCTCCAGAAGGCCAGAAATGAGAGAAGCTCTGGAGCCCGGGGAGGGCAAGAACATCGGCTGAAGTTCAGGACGCTAACTAGGCCATGCCCACCCAGCAACCAGGCAGGGAACCAGTTGCTAATTTTTTGGAAGCCCACCCCTGGGTAGAAAGGCAGTTTAATTCCCTCTGCCAGTCCCCTGAAAAAATCTCTACAAAAGCAGAATAATTGCAAAATAGAAACCAAAATGGCAGCAGAAGAAGGAATGGTCCTCTCATTTGGACAGAGTAATAATTGGTAGAGGTCATTTAGTTAGTAGAGCTTTGCAAAGACTACCTGATACACATAAGCATGGATTAGATTAGGAGATTGGAAGGATATACGATTTACCCTGTGTTGTCGCCGGAGTAGTTAAATCCAACTCTTTCAAATTCTGAAGCTGGATTGAGGGTCTCCCAGCCTCCCATTCTCTAACAATGATTTGTTATTTGCTTTTATCAAACTGGGCTAACATTTACAAGGAAATCTATTGCCTAAAGGACACAAGCCAAATTCAATTGATGAGTGCAGATGGTGCTTTTGAGCCAAGTACCAGTGAACTGTGTGGAATTTTATCTAAAGTTGCAGCAAAGATGAATGCAGAATAGCCATGGCCAACTTTAAGCAGATACACAAAGGGAGCAGCCATTAGGGATAGGTCACAGATATAAATGGGCACTTTTAGCACAAACTAAACACATGAGAGCGCCATGGTGGGGCAGTGGTTAGAATACAGTATTGCAGGTTAATTCTGCTGACTGCCAGCAGTTCAGCAGCATGATTCTCATCGACTCAAGGTTGACTCAGCCTTCCATCCTTCTGAGGTTAGTAAAATGAGGACCCAGATTGTTGGGGGCAATAGGCTGACTCTGTAAACCATTTAGAAAGGGCTGTAAAATGCTGTGAAGCTGTATATGAGTCTAAGTGCTATTGCTATGATGGTTCCATGGTGCTCTTTGAGCTTGGTAGTTTTCTTGCAGATGTTTCATTACACAAACTAGGTAGCTAATGATCACTGATAATGTTGCATAATTTGGATAATGAAACATCTTCAAAAAAACAACCAAACTCAGAGAGCATCAAGAGACTCCTCATTTCAAGCTTGTGCTACAGAAATTTATTGAAACTAAACGTAACTCAAAACATGAAGCAATTTTGTCCTTCAGAAGATTGAGTGTGGTTGCTAAAAGGCTTTTGTCAGGATGATTAAGTCTCCATGTGCATCCAAAGATCCCACTTCCATTGACAATATTAGTGAAATTAATGTGCATGCATGAAGACACATGGCAAGATCTCAGAAATCCAGGAAACAGTTTCACTAACTCTTCTGAAGAACTTGGCTACTTCAATGCATCAATAAGTGATTCTTTGCACGGTCCCAGGAATTAAATCCATTCAATGAATGGTTTCAGCCCAGGCCAGGATAAAAATTAATACTGGGTTGGTCAAGGAAGAGTCTGGTAGCACTTCTTCTATATAACAAATGTTATTAAAAGGCATAAGCTTTCATGAGCTACATCTCACTTTATCAGATGTACGGTGTGTCTAAACTGTTTCTTGGTGGAAGCTCAGGGCATATAGCTGATTAGCACTGTATTGGAGCAAAAAAAAAAAAGTAAATAAATTGGATAGATATAAAAGAAGCATCAAAAATATTCTAATTTCCTGAGAAGGAAAATATATATATATTCCCAAGTAGAATGAATTATCCTTCTTTGATTAAGGAAAAGGGCAGCTGTTGAAAACATGCAGGGAAAAGAAGAGGAGGTACAATAAATGAGAAAGGATAGATGAGCCACGGTGGCTCAGTGGATAGAGTGCAGTACTGCAGGCTACTTCTGCTGACTTCCGGCTGACTGCAATTTGGCAGTTTGAATCCCACTAGGCTCAAGGTTGACTCAGCCTTCCAGCCTTCCGAGGTGGGTAAAATGAGAACCCAGATTGTTGGGGGGCAATACGCTGACTCTGTAAACCACTTAGAGAGGGCTATAAAGCACTGTGAAGTGGTATATAAGTCTAAGTGCTATTGCTATAGATAAAGGGAGAGTTTAATAACTGGTGAAATGTATGTATGTATGTATGTATGTATGTATTTGAACACAAAAGTACTACAGCACAAAAGAAGCAAGCTTTCCAGAAAGCCAGAGTTGCAAATGCTGCAACAGTGGTGCCCGCACATGTCTGCCCAACATGTGGCAGAACATTCAGTGACCATATAGGCCACCTGTGGACACACCATGGACAGCCCACAACCGGTTAGATGTCAAGTTCCTCTTCGATGGATGAACATTATGTATGAGAAGAGTAGGCAGAGCTGGGGGTAGGAGTTAAGTATGTCATCAGCTTAGAGTCATTATGTTGTCACAATCAGTCCAGGTTCAATCCCTCTTTATTTCCTTTGATTCTTATCTGGCACCAGTTTAGACCTAAACTTTAGTTGACTAGGATCTCTTTGGCTGCTTCGATCAAAGAACAAAATACAAATACTTTTATTTCTACTTGGAAATCACTTCTGGACTTTGTGCTTGAGATGGAAAAAAAATGTAACATTGATTTTGGGTTTTACTGATTAGATAGATTTGTCGTTATAGAAATGGCTATTTTTAAACTATTATGAAAAAGGAAAAAGTTGAGGTCTATTGCACCGAAGGGAGTCGGAAGTGAATACCTTTTCTTCCTTTCTCCCCTTCTTTACCTCACTTTTCCCTTCCCTTCCCCTATTCTTCCTACTTTTTGCTTTTGTATTTTCTGTATGTTGTAACATAATCTAATAAAACTGTTAAATGAGACTAGGATCCAACTTAGGTTGGTCACTGGGACTAGAGATTTTGTCTTCCAAGCTTTTGGAACGTCACTCCTCCACTCACAATAGAATTCTGTGATGAGCGGAGTGTAACACAAATGTAACAAAATCCAAAACATAAATAAATGTCCTTTAATGCCTCCAACTTGGCCCCACTGTTCAATAATTCTCAGTTGGAGATTAAACTTATTCAAAAATAGTCTTCAAAAGAAAGCAATACAGTCTGAACTCAATGAGCAGATAAAGGTGAAATAAGAAACCAAAACAAACTACAATGAAGGAATTTCCACAATGGACCAGGATAAGTAATTACCAACTTCAAGGAAATAACAAGGCACAGTCTATTGGGAGGATGCCAACCAAGATAACTTCAGCCCAAAATAAAACAAGCTTTGCTTCCGGCAACGCTGTTTTAACTGTCTCTCTTATATACTATTCTCCCCAGCTGCAACTAATGAGGGGGATCATGGCCCCTTCCTCTTTTGTAAGCCAAGTTGTTTCCTTCCCCGTTCCTCCCTGCGTGTCCTAGAATGAAGAAGGGATGGGCCTGGTTCTTCCTCTGACTGCCCAGCCAGCCTCTGCCCTTCCCCAGCCTCCTCCACAACCTCTGGAGCCACACCTCCACTCCCTGTCAGCTGTTCCTCCTCTCCCTCAGAGTCCGACTCTAACAAGGGCATGACAGAATTCCCTATGCCTCCAGGCTCGAATTTCTGGGCTTGGACAATCTGGAACTTTGCCGCCTGCGGTCCAATCTAAGCATAGTTCACAAAATTGTCTGCTACAACATCTTACCTGTCAATGACTTCTTCAGCCTCAATCACAATAATACACGGGCAAACAACTGATACAAACTCAAAGTAAACTGCTCCAAACTCGATTGCAGAAAATACACCTTCAGCAACAGAGTGGTCAACGCCTGGAATGCCCTACCCCATTCCGTTGTTACAGCCTCAACCCCCTCACAGCTTCAACCTCAATCTGTCTACCATGGACCTAACCCCATTCTGAAAAGATGTCCTTAAAGGGAGCGTGCATAAGTGCACCAGTGTGCCTACCGTCCCTGTCTTACTATCCCCATTTATCTGTATTTACTTCCTTTGTTCCTGTTTATGTTCATACTTGTTATCTTGTACATGTTTGACAAACAAATAAATAAACTTCTCTCTAACCTGATTGGATCCTGCATGATCCTGGGACATGTATATTTGCCTTCATTCAGATGGTTGTCTAGCTTCTTGTCTATATAGGCTTGAACAATAAATCTGAATTGCAACATAAACATGTTGTCCCAATTCTCTGAATATGACAATATATTCCCTTCAGTAAAAAATGTCAGTTGCAAAATATGTTACCAGATTCTTGATTTGTGACTATTGTGGATGAACTCAGCTTTCCTACTGCACCAATAAAGAAGAATATTTTTAGCTCGGGGTTGAAATGAGAGGTCCTTGGTACTCCCAGGGTATGGTTATTTTCTTGAGGATGTTTCATTATCCAAACTAGGTGACACCATCAATGATAATGAAATATCTGCAAGAAAGCAACCAAGGTCAGAGAGCACCAAGGATCCTTCATTTCCTACATCTGCATGGCTCAGTTTTTTTTTTCTGCATTAGCGTCTACTCCAAAGTAGTATATGGTTCCAATTATTAAGTTGTTTATACATCCCTCCCAATGTGAAATGGAAAGTGCTTGAATTTCCTTCCTTTATTTCCACACATTCGTGGGTGGGAAGAAACCATTCCTATTTTCATGGTCTTCAGTGAAAGACCAGAGTTTTGAAGGAGTGATGCCATTCACATCCTGATTCTGCAACCAACTGTCCATTGTCACAGAGAGAGGGAGGGAGGGAGAGGGAGGAAGAGGAGAGAGAGAAGAGAAAAAGAATAGAGAGAAAAAGAGAGAGGAGAGAGGAGGAAGGGGGAGAGTGAGAGAAGGAGAGTGTGAGAAGGAGAGAGAGAGGAAAGAAAGGGGAGAAAGAGAGAGGTAAAAAAAGAGGAGAAAAGAGAGGGGAGATAGGGGGAAAGAGAGAATGGGGAGAAAGAGCGAGAGAGAGAAAGAGAGGAGAGAGGGGGAGAAAAAGAGGGAGAGAAGGAGAGAGAGAGAAGGGGAAAGAGAGAGAGAGAGACAAGGAGAGAGAGAGAGAGAGAGAGAGATGCGACCCAGTTTCTCTAGTAAGGGGTTAATGCTAAAAAAGAGGGAGGAAAAAACCATTAGCTCTCTGCTGGAAATCTCCCAGGTTGCCAGGGTAGCACAGTGCACAGAGAGTGAGTTTGCTCTTCTCAGGAACATGGAGTTTGATTGTTAGGTGTTCAAACAGAGGGACCACTGTAAGCCGCAGCGTGGCATGTCACAAAACGGCTCCTTTGCCCAATTCAGGAGAAGCCAACGCTCCTAAGCCCGTTTTCTGCATCCCCCCCACACACCCTGCCAAAGGAGAAGACTATCTGCCTCGGCCTGGCCTGTTTTCAAGCTGTCCGTGAATGCCCATTTAAGGGTTTCCCCCCCCAAAAATATATATATATATATATATCTTTACACCTTGCAAAATAAAGCCCAGGCCTGAATAGCAGAACTCAAAATTTCTCCTCCCTGCTCCCAGAAGGAAAGAGCCGGCAATCCAAAGAGTGAGCTGGTTCCTGCCATTCACCGCCAATTTAGATGTTAATGAGACTTCTTTCATTCTGCGGAACCAAGGGATGGCGAAGATGATGAGCGATTCTCATCTTTTCAGCTCCATCATCCCATTAATAAATACTGCTTTGTGTGAGAGGGTTTTTTTGTTTTTTTTCACCCTCCGCCCCTTCAGTGGCAGGCAGAAATCTTCTCTCAGCCTCTCCGTATTTTATTTTATTTTCCTTCTGAACCTCACTATTTATATGCCAGTCATCTCATGGTGCCAGGGGACCCTGAGCGGATCACCACAAAATAATGTGTTGTTGTCTCTTCATTTGGGTAAATTATTCACGCAGTTCTAGGAAGAAGACAATGCCAACGTCAACCCTGAAGCTGGCCTGGCCGAAGCCATCTTGGAGCTTCAGTGCTGCCACAGTGGAGCCAGGGCTGGGCTGCAGGGGGTTTGCAGGGGTTCGGGGGAGCCCCCTAGCTAAGATTCTGTGCAGTTTGGAGGACCCCTAAATCCCACTCCTGGCTGGCCCCGCCCACCCCTCCCCTCCCCTCCCAGGAGTCCCCACATGGCCCGTTTTGGATGTAGGTAAGTGCAGGGTGGGCACGGAGGCTCAGGGTGGGTGAAAAATGGGCCTCCTGGAAGTTCAGGAAGGCCGGAAATGGGCCCGTTTCCAGCTTCCAGAGAGCCTCCAAAGCCCTGGGAGGCCGTTTTTGCCCTCCAAGAGGCTCGAGGAAAGCTTCCGAACTCCCCCTCCCATTGTGGTGCAGGAGGATGACTAGGCCACACCCACCATGGCCACGCCCACCCAGCAACCAGGCAGAGAACCAGTTGCTAAAATTTTTGAAGCCGACTCCTGCCTCTCTTGGAAAAGAAACGTTGAGGCAAATGGACATTAAGACAAGGAGCTGGCTGGATGTAACCAGCAGGTGGACGCATGAAATGTTTTCCCCTGATCCAAGGTCATCTTCTCACTCCCTTCCACCAGGCCAATCTTCTGCTCTGCTTTTGTTAGCTGTAGTAGTAATAGTAGTTCTTTATTGTCATTGCACCTTGTACAATGAAATTAAATGCCATCTTCAGTGTACATTATGACTATGAAAATAAACACAAACACACATCCTTCACATTCTATACAATTGAATTGAAAACCCCTGATATTGCATTAATATTGCACTATACAGTAGAATTCAATAGAATTACTGCCCTGGGATATAAGCTGTTTTTCAGCCTATTTGTCCTTGTTTTTATTATTATTCTGTATCATCTGCCAGATGGTAATAGTTCAAAAAAAGGGTTCCCAGGATGAGATGGATCTTTGAGAATATTTTGAACTTTCTTAAGGCAGCGGGAACTATAAAGCTCTTCCAAAGAGGGGAGAGGGCAACCCATGATCCCCTGGGCAATGACGTTAACCTTCTGGAGTGCTTTCCTACCTGCCACTGTGCAATTGGCAAACCATACAGAGGTGCAGTAAGTTAAGATACTCTCTCTGGTGCAGCGGTAGAAGGTCACCAGCAGTTTTTCATTCAGTTGTTGTTTTCTGAGAAGCCTGAGGTAGAATAATCTCTGCTGGGTCCTTTTGACCAGTGCTGCAATGTGAGCACCCCAGGTCAGGTCCTCTTTTATAGTAACACCCAGAAACTAAAACTGGCCACTTGCTCCACTCAGTCTCCATTGATAAGCAAGGGCTGGATGTCTGAGCTTTTCCTTCTATAGTCCACTATAAGCTCCTTGGTCTTATTGGGGTTAAGGACCAAGTTATTGTCTCCACACCACAAAAGCAATCGGTCCACCTCATCTCAGAAGGCAGACTCATCCACCCCCAGA
Source organism: Notechis scutatus (assembly GCF_049901735.1). NCBI lineage: Eukaryota > Metazoa > Chordata > Lepidosauria > Squamata > Elapidae > Notechis > Notechis scutatus. Next base: position 57,351,058 of record NC_142012.1, read on the forward strand.
TATGAGTCCCACCATTGTAAGCCTTGGTGGTAACTTCTTCCAAGTTTCCTGTTACGGATGCAGGCCAAGCACTAGACATTTTATTGTTTGGGCTTTGAGATATATCAGAATATAAGTAGCCCTTGACTTACAACCACACTTGTGCCCGAAATTTAGCCCTGTTGCAAAGCAGGAATGTTGCTAAGTGAGTTTTGATCTGTTTTTACGATCTTGTTTTTCCATAGATGCTACGTAATTCATGCAGCCATTAAGTGGAATTTGGCTTCTCCCATTGACTTCACTTGTCGGAAACCAGCTGGGAAGGTTACAAATAGTAATCACACTACAGCTGTTATAAATACAGGACAATTGCCAAGTGCCCAAATTTTGATCACGTGACCTTGGGAATGCTGCAATGGGCATGTAAAAAAAACTGTTGTAAGTCACTTTTTTTTCAGTTCTGTTGTAACTTCAAACAGTCAAATGGTTGTAAGTTGATGATTACCCATATATATTTATCTATTTATAGATCCTAACCTTTTAAACTTCTGGGGAGCACTCAAGAGCTAACCTTCCCCAGGCACTAAATTTAGAAAGCGATGAGAGCTAGATGAAACGTGTGGCTATAGCCCTGAGTTTTTTTTTCCTGTTTTTCAGTTCTACTGCCTTTTGTTTGTAGCTGTATTCGTTGCCGTTACGGTTGGGATGGAAGCCATCAAAAATTTGGGGGAAGCTATACAAAGGTTTTAAATAAATAAATATAGAGACCAACTGACTCCAAAATTACACACACACAAAATGAAAAAGAATATAAGGAAAAATTGTGTGGTTGCCATCTCCCTTCTCTAGATTTTTTTTTTAATTTTCATTTTTAGAATGTAGCCTATAGATATCAGATTCCCCAATGCTCTGTTCAATCAGAATAGAGCTGGAAGGGACCATAGAGGTCTTCTAGTCTTCTCTACCATTTCAGACAAGTGGCTGACCAGTCTTTTCTTAAAAACCTCCAGTGATGAAGCACCCATAACTTCTGAAGGAAAACTGTTCCACTGGTTACGTCATGTCCTGTTGGAGTCTGACTCTGAGGGAGAGGAACAGCCAACAGAGAGTGGGAGTGTGGCTCTGGAGGTTGTGGAAGAAACTGGGGAAGGGCATAGGCCAACTGGGCAGTCAGAGGAAGACCCAGGCCCATCCCCTCTTCATCCTAGGCATGCAGGGAGGAGAGGATAAGGGAGAAACGTGAATGGCATGGTCTACGGGGGAGGAAAGGGCCCTGATCCCCTTCATGGGCTGCAGCTGTGAGGACTATTTAAAAGGACAAACTGTGCATAGCCCAGTGTTGGAAGCAAAGCATGAAAATATTTCTACCGTGTTTCTCATATAATAAGGCCGGGTCTTATTTTTTTTTGAGCCCTGAAAAAATGGCTAGGCCGTCTTTTCGGGGTGACTTAATTCTCCCCCCTTGCATCTTTGGGTGGGCGGGCGCGACGGCTTGGATGTTGACCTTGGTGTTGGTGGGGCACTTCGTATCGGGTCAACGCAGGCAGCACCATATCCAGGTGTGCAACAAAAGTACTTCCTAATGGCAAGCCCCCACCATTCCCCCACCATTTCACATGTTTTAATATAGGCCTTAATTTGGGGGAGGGGCTTAATTTCATTTCATGCCTATAAAACATGCTGGGACTTCCTATTGGGGGAGGCTGTATTGTTGGAGAAACAGGGTAGTGTTTCAGTTTTTATCTGAGTTCTGGTATCCTTCCCAGTGTGTATATTTCGATATTCTTTATCCTGCCTTGTCTCATTAATTGCTTCAGTGTGATTTGAGTTGTTTTTTTTCTATTTATAATTTATATGTATTTTGAGTTTAAACGGAATTTCTTCCTTTTCACAACTGTTTGTGGGGGGTTTTTCTCCAGTCAATGATAATTGGACCTTTGAAACCAAGTTGAAGGAATTAAAGGGACTTCACCTGTTTTTGTGACTTTATTGCTTTTGTATCCTACCCTGGGTCATCACAGGTTAATTGTCCTCACTGTTAGGAAGTTTATTCTTAATTCTAGGTTGCTTTTCTCCTTGATGAGTTTCCATCCATTGTTTCTTGTTTTGTTTTCTCGTGCTTTGGAAAATAAGTTGATCCCCACTCCTTTGTGACAACCCCTCAAATACTGGAATACTGCTATCATGTCACCCCTAGCCCTTTTCTCTAGACTAACCATACCCAATTCCTGCAACTGTTCTTCATAAGTTTTTGTCTTCAGGCCCTTAGTCATCTTAGTTGCTCTTCTTTGCACTTTTTCCAAAACCTCAACATCTTTTTTGATGTGGTAATGTGGTGACCAAAACTGGATGCAGCATTCCAGGTATGGTCTTACTAAGGATCTGTAAAGTGATACTAATGATTCACATGATTTTGATTAATGCTCTCCCATCCCATTGGTTTCCAAGTCAAAAGAAGACCAGTCAGATGCCACATATCTTACATATTTTATTTCTCCTGGGCTTTTTAAAGTCTCTTTCATGCCCAGGTCTGAGCCTGAATTATTATTTTTTTAGAACTAGGTGCTGCCAATTAATTGGGAATATAAGTAAGATTTTTGCTTACTTCATTCTCATTTACTAACCATCCCATGTCTGTTTTCAGAATAACTAGATCATAGAATCTTTTGTATATTTCTGGTCTACTTCAAAAAGGAGAGAAGAGAGTTTGGAAAATTGAGACAAGGAAATCCTTTGGTATACAGAACATAAATCCTTCTCATATCCCATGCATTTTAAAATACTAAGTGTCAGGCTTGTTTTATTGCTTGGTCTTTTTGCTTATACTTTAGACTTAAGATACTCTGAAGAAATATCCTCACACCTATAGCTAAATGGAGAGAAGGTTAGAAAGGTTTATTACGTTGCCAAAGCTGTCGTGTAGGTCACTAGAAAGAAATGTTTCTTTATCATAAGGATGCTCTGTTTACTCTTCTTTTAAAGGACACCATTTAAAAAAAAAACCAAAATCCTCAGCTCACTTCTAAACTACAAAATAAAATACAGCACATTTGGTACTTTGGAAAATAACACAATCTATTCCAGTAGGTCGAATGGATGAGTTGATGGAGCTTCATAACATTTTGTATGGAAGTGAAGACATTTCTCAAAGAATGCTAGGATTCAGACTCATTCAACAGTACTTGTTGAGTACTGTGGTGTGATACATATTTAACTCATATTTAGCATTGCAATACATTAGAGCTGTTTAAAATAGAAATGTGCTTTTGTTGTTTAACTGTACAATTTCTACCAGCCTGTATTAATTTATTAGATTGCAAGTGAAAGACACTCTGTGATCTGCAGTATGATATGCCAACATGTTTGAAATAACATGAGGAATAAAATTAAAACATACAATCCAATTAAATACATAAAAACTTCCATAATGACAAACCAACTAGATCTTCCATGCAATCACCCCTACTTTACTTTCAGAAAGAATCTCTTTAGCGAGAGAGAGAGAGAAAACAAAATCTCTTTTATTCAATATCCTATTCAACTTGAGAGGTCACACTGTTCTTGGTATCCACTGCAGAGTTAGGGAATTGTACGTTCTTATCTCATTTTCTGTTCAAATATATCTGTGCCTTCTATCTCGAGTTTTGAAATTCAAAGCTTATTACAGATGGAGTTGGCAGATTCAACATCCTTCAGTTTTCAGATCAGTTCTAAAACTCCAAAATCCCAGAGACTTTCCTGCCACTTGAATACAGCAGTAAAAAAAAAAAAAAAGATTAAGTTACACTGCCATTTTTCGATAGCAGGACATGTCAAATTTAATTATATAAAAGAGAGACAGATTGACCCACATGCACATTTCAACCAGTGGGAGTGTATTCCAGCCATCAAACCAAACAAACAGACTGCCTATCAATGAATACGTCCCTGCATTTTAAAGCATGCACAGAATTTGTCAACATTCATATGAAAATGTGATGACACAAATTGAATATATATGTGTGTGTGTGTGTGTGTGTGTGTTTTCTTAAGTTTTTGCGGGTACTTTGTTCGGGTATTTTCCCACGTCATTATAGTTGTGCTTTTAAAGTTGTAGCAACGTTTCGGCAGAATCTCATCTGCCATCATCAGGCTTCTGTTCGTCTGTGAGTCAGACTTTTACAGCCATTTCAGTTTTAAATTTGGGGCTAGCCTACTGCTGTGCCAGAATGGTTTTTTCTTCATCCTGATTGGTTGGGAGTCTTGCTCTGTGTTTACTGGTCTTGGAATTTGATGTGTTCTGCTTGATTGGTGTTTCTAATATCTTCTGTCTGTTTTGTGGCTTTTTTTGTCTTGATTGGCTGGCAACATTGTGTTCCTGTATTGGAGGTTTTTAGTGCAGCTTGGCTCCAAGTAAATGGATGGCTATCATTTATTAGGAAGCCAGGTTTCATCTGGGTGCCTGGTTGGGGTGTGTTTGAGCTGGAGGTATCAGGGGGGATCTGTTTGTGCCCAGGTGTTTGCCTGGCTTGTGGTGTGGAAATTTTTAGTTTTTCATAATTTTTATCACTACTTCTTGACACAAGTAGAAGCAGCAGCTTTTCTATCAAGCAGTGAGATCTAGTCTTGGTAACAGGAATCTCTCAGCACAACTATGTTGGGATTCTGTGCTATGAAGGATCCATCCTCTCATCACTCCTTATCGCCCATTCCCTCCCACTTGTGACTGTATGACTGTAAATTTGTCGCTTGTATCCTTACTATTTTTATTGACTGTTTCCTAGTATGATTCAATTGCTTATTGTTCCTTATGACTATCATTAAGTGTTGTACCTTATGATTCTTCACTCTTGACGAATGTATCTTTTCACTGAGAGCATATGTAACAGGACAAATTCCTTGTGTGTCCAGTCACACTTGGCCAATAAAAAATTCTATTCTATTCTATCAGTTTCCTTGGCAGGAAATAATTAGAAAATTTGCATTGCTGTCCTTAGTAACTACCAAGCTCCATTTTCATCTGTGATGGCCTCCTGCAACCCTCTGTCAGTGAAAACAGAGCTCGAGAGGGCCGCACACATCTCTCCCGAGCTCCATTTTCGCTGTCAGAGGCACTGTGGGCTGGGTCCTTCACTGTTTCCAGGGTCACCCTGTGAGCCAGACCTAAGCACCCAATGGGCCAGTTCTGGTCCAGGGGCCTTGACTGTTCTAGACTGTTGCAAAATACAGTTTGTTCAAAGCAGCTAGTGTAACCCCCCTATGGAGTGATATAGCTGCAAATCAATACCCATAAAGTGAATTCAGAATTATGATTATTATAATATATATATTATCCACCTCAATCTATCTATCCACCTCTACCTATCTATCTAATCTATCCACCGATAGATAGATAGATAGATAGATAGATAGATAGATAGATAGATAGATAGATAGATAGATAGATAGATAGATAGATAGATAGATAGATAGATAGATAGATGATAGATCGATAAAGATATAGGTACATTGATAGAGATAGAGATAGAGATAGAGATAGAGATAGAGATAGAGATAGAGATAGAGATAGAGCAAGTGAGAGCGAGCAAGAGCGAGATAGATAAAAAGAGATAGATAGATAGATAGATAGATAGATAGATAGATAGATAGATAGATAGATGTAGATAGATAGATAGATAGATAGATAGATAGATAGATAGATAGATAGATAGATAGATAGATAGATGATAGATCGATAAAGATATAGGTACATTGATAGAGATAGAGATAGAGATAGAGATAGAGATAGAGATAGAGCAAGCGAGAGCGAGCAAGAGCGAGATAGATAAAAAGAGATAGATAGATAGATAGATAGATAGATAGATAGATAGATAGATAGATAGATAGATAGATAGATAGATGGGTGGGTGTATAAATGGATGGATGGGTGGGTGGGGTGGGTGGATGGATGAATACAAATACTCTTCTTTCCCAAAGGCCGACCCAAAATCACAGTCTTTTTTCCTATTATTGGAGGACAAAGAAACAAAAACAAAAACTTCAAGCCAGTACCATCATCATTCAAGAACTCCATACTTCCATTTCTCTACCACCATAGATAGTCACTGATGGGCTAGGAGTAAGCTTGAGACCAATATGTTTTGATCGGCTTTAATCTTGCAAACAAAAATTGTGATGCTACTGTAGATATTCTTATCATTTTGGACTCACTCATGTAGCTCAAAACAAAAACAAGGTTTTGTATTCAGGATCTACTAGAGTTCCTAACATATTAATTGTATTTTACTACAGCAATCACCAACCTTTGCAAATCGGAGGCAGGGGGAAGAGGGGATGATTCTGCACAAACAATGGGCAAGCGTGCATCTCTACATACGTAAGTGACGGGCACATACACCTGCCACTCACACAAACGGAGCTGTGCACTCACTCTCACCTGCCACTTCTGTGGCCTGGTTTCAAAAGGGCTGCAGCCCAGTACTGGGCCACGGGCTGTGGTCTGGGGACCCCTGCTTTCCTGTACAAACTGACCTCTATCCTTTCATAGAGACTCCAAATAAAGCAATTGTCAACTTCAAACCGAACCTGGCAGAAGCCATGTTGTTGTTCCTCAGTTGCCACACAGTGTGTTTGTGTGTGTGTGTGTTGGGGGAGGAGACTGGAATGCTTTGCTAGACGCAACACAGAACTCTCTCTTGAGAACCAAGGTCATCCTCACAGACGTTGGTTGAAGGGGAGTGCCTAAGAAGCTTGCCAATTAACCTAATTGGATAATGTGACCTGTGACACTTAGGGAAGGGGTCATTTCCTATTTTAATTATACTGAAACGGCAGGGAATATTTTGAGTTGGTTTTACATTTAATCGTGCTGACATGAGGTATCCAATAAAGAAGTCCTTTGAGGAAGATTCCAGTCTCAGAGTTCTGATTTGCTTGGATTTGTTAGTCATTAAGTTAACCTTGAGAGTGGTTTTGTCTCTTATGCTGTAGTGCCTATGACAATCATTTTAAAATAAGACATTTGACAGATTTCTACCACCTTCAACTCTTCTTATAATATGAAACTTGTTTTCTTCACTCCAGACATAAATAACACAAAGATATATACCGATCGAGACAAACACCTAGACATATGTGCACACATACAATCTCTTCCCTTCTCCCGCAGAAGGACTAATGAGGCCAGGAATAGTACAGAGGCATCTGGTTATGCTGTGGCAACATCACCTGAGCCATAATATCACTCCAACGATGCAGACTGCATCTATAACCTGCCCTGTGCAATCCTCCCTCGCTGGTTAGGAAGTAAAAGTGGTAAGGGAGATAGTAGGGACATAGAATTCCTTGTGTGTCCAATCATACTTGGCCAATAAAGTATTCTATTCTATTTTATCCCTTATTCTATTCTATTCTATTCTATTCTATTCTATTCTATTCTATTCTATTCTATTCTATTCTATTCTATTCTATTCTATTCTATTCTATTCCATTCCATTCCATTCCATTATATTATTCTATATTCTATTCTATTCTATTCTATTCTATTCTATTCTATTCTATTCTATTCTATTCTATTCTATTTCTATTCCTATTCCTATTCCTATTCCTATTCCTATTCCCATTCCCATTCCATTCCATTATATTATTCTATATTCTATTCTATTCTATTTCTATTTCTATTTTTATTTCTATTCCATTCCATTATATTATTCTATATTCTGTATTCCAGTGATCCCCAACCTTTTTTACGCCGCGGCCCGGTATCCCCAACCTTTTTTATGGCGTGGCCCAGTACCGACATCAGCTGGGCACCGCCATCTTGTTTTGATGAAAAAGTGCTTCCGGTGAGCTTTCTACCCGGAAAAGCTCACCAGAAGCACTTTTTCATCAAAACAAGATGGCGGCGCCCAGCAAGCCAGCGGCCGGGTAGGACTTGTTCCACGGACCGGGACCGGTCCGTGGACCGGTGGTTGGGGACCCCTGCTGAATTCTATTCTATTCTATTCTATTCTATTCTATTCTATTCTATTCTATTCTATTCTATTCTATTCTAGGATGCTAGATAAATGGTGACCCACTGGGTCATGGTTACCTAAACCGAATGTCCAAGGGCAAAATAACAGTGCGCCTGGGAGAAACTTCCTGCCAACTTGACCATGACTAACTACCCTCTGAAAGTCAACGGTGAGAGCAGTCTACCCAGGGATGGGCTTCTGGGGGTTCGCAGGGGTTCAGGAGAGCCCCTAGCTAAGATTCTGTGCAATTCAGAAAAACCCCAAATCCCACTCCTGGCTGGCCCCTTCCCTCCCCCCTCCCCTCCCCTCCCCTGAGTCCCCACGCAGCCCATTTTGGATGCAGGTAAGTGCAGGGCACACACAGACACTTGGGGAGGGTGAAAAATCGGCCTCCAGGAAGTTTGGGAAGGCCAAAACGCGCCCGTTTCTGGCTTGAGAGCCTCCGGAGACTGGGGAGACTGTTTTCACCCTCCTGGAGTCTCAAGGAAAGCCTTCGGAGACCGGGGAGGACAAAATACTCCCCCCACCGTGGTGCAGGAGGCCAACTAGGCCACACCCATTATGGCCATGCCCACCCAGCAACCAGGCAGAGAACCCTTTACTAACATTTTTGAAGCCCAACCCTGGGTCCACCCTACCTCTGGTGGGCTAGGAGAAATCTCCTAACCCTCCAAAATGGAAGAGTTTTAAAAATAGTGTTTTAGGAGAAGACCTCAGTGCAAGAACTTTTAGTTCAAGAAGGTAACTATAGCACTTAGACTGCTTATGTACTGTTTCAGACTCGAATATTCTGTGTTTGAATTCCAATATTTCCGACACGCAGTTTACATTTTAAGGGAAGGAAATGTCCTTTCCACCACAGTACATTTTCCATCTGCCTGGTAATTTGTAGATGAAAATGGCAATAAGAACTTCACCGTATTAATTATTTCTCTAAACTTGCACCAACAGCTGTCATCTGCATGCTTCTAAAAATAGGAAAAATAATAGAGTTTTTAAATTATACATTACTGGGAGTAGAGTCACAGTTTAGCATTTCCGGAAATATGCAATTTGGAAAACATCATTTACATGGAAATACAATGCCAAATGTTTGCTTTAAAATTCCCTTCCCAACAATGTTTCAGTCTACATCAGGGGTGGAATTCCACCAGTTCTGCCTGGTTCTGTTGAACTGGTAGCTCCAAAGAGCAGCTGAGACCAAACTGGTTTGCTGCGACAATCTTCTGGTCTTCTTTTTTTCTTTTTGTAATTTGACTTGTAAACAGTGTGCACTGAACCAGTTGTTATGCCAGTAGGACCCCACCCTTAGTCTACATACCCAATGACAATTGTCCAGAGGTTGAATATATTTTAGCCTGCCTTCAAGATCAAACTTCCTACCTCCAGAAACTCAGTATGGAATAATCTATATTTTATTTAAGGTTAAAGTAGTCCCCAACTCATTCTGCACAAATTAAACATTTCTACTTTGATTTGAAAAAACAACAGCTACTAATGACTGGCTACAAATAATCACTTGTTAATAATTCAAGGTCAGAAATGCCTAGTCTAAAGGGATATATTTCCTGTTCACATTCCAAGAATGATCTAGTAGGTTACCCTAAGAACTGCAATACTATCTCCTATTAAGACTTGATTAAAATAGGATGAAGTTACTCTTAATGTTGCAAACTCGACAAAACTCATCTGAATGAAAAACAGTTGTGTGAAAGACCTGGCATAATGCCCAGTTGCCTTAATTCCAAGTCTCCTTGAAACGATTCCAAGTAGTAAATTAAGTATTAAAACACTGTCTATAGAAAAGCCAGCCTGTTTTTAAAACAATTTATGAGACTCTATTGTTACTCACTACATGGATCTTATTGTCTAATTAATATATTGCATGCAAATGTGTGTGTTTTATATAAAATACACACAGACACACACAAACACATGCATAGATATACTGACTCTTGGATAATGATTGTGTAGTTGGTAGACTTCAGACCAATAAAAGCAAATCAAATACCTTCTGGATTCCTATGTAACACTAAATTAGGTTTAGCTCCACCTATAGGTTATTGCCCACAGCTAATACCATCATGCTGAGACAAAATGAACCAAACCATGTCTAATTTAACACACTGCAGTGGTTAAGTTAGTAACACGGTTATTAAGTGAATCTAGCTTCCCTATTGCTTGACCTGGGACATTGCAACCATCATAAATATGAACCAGTTGCCCAGCATCTGAATTTGAATCAGGTGATCATGGGGATGCTACAACAGTTGTAAGAGTGAAAAACGGCCATAAGTCGCTTCTTTCAGTGCCATTGTAATTTCGAAAAGTCATTTTTAAACGAATGGTTGCAAATCCAGGGCTACAATTTGTTCTTTATTCTTAATACTTTTCGTTCCTTCCTTTGGTGGGTTTAGTTTGGATATCCTTCCATGGATTTTCCATTTGCAATGTATGGCTGTGAAAGTTGGACCATAAGTAAGGCTGAGCGCCAAAGGATTGAGGCCTTTGAACTATGGTGCTGGAGAAGACTCCTGTGAGTCCCTTGGACTGCAAGGCGATCAAACTGGTCAGTCCTAGAGATCAACCCTGACTGCTCCGTAGAAGGCCAGATCCCAAAGATGAAACTCAAATACTTTGGCCACCTCATGAGAAGGAAGGACTCACTGGAGAAGAGCCTAATTCTGGGAAAGATTGAGGGCAAAAGAAGAAGAAGATGACGACAGAGAAGGAGGTGGCTGGATGGAATCACTGAAGCAGTAGGCGTGAGCTTAAATGGACTCCAGAAGATGATAGAGGACAGGAAGGCCTGGAGGAATGTTGTCCATGGGGTCACAATGGGCAGGACTTTGCAACTAACAACAACAACAACAATCCTTATCCTTCCTTGCTGAAAGAGGTGAAGCAAAGAGGCTAATACCTTAGAAGAGAGAAAACTAAGCACAGTGGTAAAATTAAAAGGACCCACATTAAGAAGCAGACAGTGGGGGGAGGGGGGAATGAAAGGCAGAAGGATTTTACAGTACTGCATATTGAAAATAATAATTGGTGATTGTAGCAGTTTGATGCTACCCTGGGAAACTTGCTTTTAAAGAGGCTATGTTTTTTTTAAATAAACTTTTTTTTTATTAAAAGTTTTATTTGGGTTTTCACAAAACATACGTACAAATAAAATATATATATTTTTTTTTAGAACAGCATGCTCCCGGATTATCACTTCTCCATACAGACATAAACTCAATTACATATTCATCTTATGCATTCTAATCCATATCTTATAACTATTTTTGCAATTTTCTCAATAGTTTTTCCCTTTCCTTGCTTTCTGTAACCTTATTTTTAACTATCTCATTCCTTTCTAAGTTCAATTACATATCTTTTTCTAATTTTCAGTATCTTTCTAATCAATATTTTTATACTTTTGTCTGTCCTGTTTACAATTTCATATTTTCTTTTCTCATAAAACAAATTTTCCCCTGCAGTTACTAAACTGGAGTGTAACACCTTTCTATCTTTTAATTATTATCCATTCAAATCTTGTTTAAAGTTTAATTTATGCCTTTACAGTTATAACATTCATTTTCTAACTTCTATTTTATAACACATAACTATTGTTAACCGAATTCTGCTTGGTACATTCCCTTAATACACATTAAGTTCTTGAAAAAAATGTCTCTCTCTCTCTCTCTCTCTCTCTATCTATCTATCTATCATCTATCTATCTATCTATCTATCTATCTATCTATCTATCTATCTATCTATCTATCTATCTGTATATCTATCTGTATATATATGTATAACAATAGTAAATGAAATAATCATTCTATTCGGAAAAAAACTTTACTTGTAATCAATGGTACCAGCAAGGCAGACTTTGGGAAACTAATCAAATTCCATCCAACACTACCCCTTTGTTGCATCACAGGAAAGTAAACCATATTTCCCCCAATTGTTTACATTGGGTTTTAAGAATGTAGAAAGTTATCACTCACCCTTCTCCTAGAAGAATGAAATATTCTAGGAAATATTTAAAAAGGCAGAATATTATACCTCCCTGGATGAGAAAAGGAGAAACATGCTCTTGGAAAGCTGCCCCCACCTTTGTTAATAGCCTCAGAAAGACAAAAGACATCTTATCTACAACAAAAAAGACCTTCAGCTCCAGGCTGATGGGATGAAGACATGGCCCTCAGGACATGATAGGATTAGTCCTCTACCCATCTCACCACATGGCACTTGGGAAGATTACATCACCCAGCAAGATTCAACCAAGCTTGGGACTCAAGGCAACCTACAAAGTTACCCCCACATGGCCCCATGGGAGTATGACAACCAATCAGGATACATTTCTTGCTGTAGGAATAGGAAGCAAGTTCAGAGCCCAACTGAGGTTATAAATCTTCTCCCTCTCTCATCCATGTGCTTTTTTTTTTTTGCCCAGGACCTCAATGTGGTCTTGTCCACCATTAAATCATGCTTCCAAGCAGTCGCCATGTTTCCAGTGTCTTCCTCCCCACTTGGAACTGAACTCAGGCGGGCATTTCTTTCGAACAAGAGTCTTTGAAGATAGAGACAAATATTGATATCAAATGGTATCCCCTTCAAAATAAAATATTGATTAGGTTCTATAGTAAACCTTCACTTCCTTAACCATGGATTATTGTGAATAAATCACAATTGTTTCTGTTTCACAAATACTAAGCCAAAAATGACGCAACTCAGATAATTTGTCATGTGAACCACTATCACTGATAAACTGTAATTGACGGCTATGCTGAAAGAGTGAGCCAGATCATGAACTGGTATCATGGGTTAATCTAAATATTAATCTACCCTAATCTACCAGATCACGAACTGGTATCATGGGTTAATCTAAATATTAATCTACACTAATCTACTTGGTTAAAAATCATGATCTACCCTAGGACTTTTAGACTTATGACCACAATCAAGACCAGAATTTACATTGCTAAGTGAGACATTTGTTAAGTTTCTCCTGTTTTATGACTTTTCTTGCCACATTTGTTAAGTGAATCACTGCAGTTCAATGAATAATAGCGTTGTTTAGTGAATCTTGCTCCCCCATTGCTTTTGCTTGTCAGAAAGACACAAAAGACAATCACATCACCTCGGGGCACTGCAACCATCATAAATATGAACCAGTTTAGCAAAGATGTTTGAAGACAAATCAGTGAAGTGTTGGAAATGTCACCAAGCATCTGGAACACACTACCATATGTGGTGGACATGTACAGAAGCTAAAAGATATTGGACGAAAATACACACATGGCTGGAAAAGATGATACAACAACACATAGACTTAAAACCTGAGATAGTTTTATTGAAGATTTTACCCGAAAACTATAGTAAAGAAAAAACATACTTCATCATACATATATTAACAGCAGCTAGGTGTCAACTCATAAAATATTTCTATGGTCTTTTTAGAGTTGCCAATAGAAAAGGAGGAGGGGCAGTGCAGAAGCTTGCAAACCAAAAGTGCATTCTATAAATGTTTTCAAAGATAGTAACTAGGTGACTGAAGTTTCTGCCGCTCAAAAGTATAACTGGAGAGCATGATTGATGACTCTTGGCTATGGATGTGTCCCATTGGAGAATATGAATTACGATACACCCAGGGGGTGGAGGGAAAACCAGGGTCAAGGATGACAATGGATGATGTTTCTCAGAGTTGGCTACACCCAGGCAATGCTGGACCTTTTAACTCCCAATAAATCCTTTTGAAGTTTTAGAAGTTTGGCTTGAGACTCATGATTTAAATGGGGTTAAGCGCCAGAATCCTGACACTAGAATTGTATTTGCTCAAAATTGGAAAAACGAAAAGATTCCGATAGAGGAAGAGGTGATTATGAAAATATTGGAATGTGCAAAAATGAATAGATTAACACTGGCAATTAAAGAACAAGAAGAAGCGGAATACTGTATGATATGGGATTTATTTTATAAATGGTTGGAAAATAAAGTAAGAAGTTAAATGAATATTGTTATAATGATAAGATATATAAGGTTGAGTAGGTTGTAACATGAATGTAATCCTAATAAGAAATGTATACAAAATATAAATATTTGTGTCCGCTTTGGATGCCATATTGAGATTCGATGTTCCCACGCTGCCACAATTGAGCCTGAGAAAGTGGGAGGGAGGAATTCATTTGAGTATATCTAGTTAGACAAAATAAAATTATTTTGTTGGTTCAAGGTCGCTGAGTGTGGTGCATAATGAAATGGGAATCTTACTTTAGGACGGATGGTGATTGGACTATGTGATGTGATGATGGCTAAGAGAGGTTGGATTTGTAGTTTTGATTTTTGCAAGGAAGCCCGAAACTTTTAGATTTGGGATTCCACAGATGTGCCAGTTACTATCCAAATACGGGTACCTTTGAAATATGTCTGTCTTGGAGTTATTGATTGGAATGGAGGGTTGCTGGAATGCTGACAATTTGCACAAGATATATGTACCCAATCGACACACTAAAAGATGGATTTGTTTTTTTAAAAAAAGCAAAATAAATAAATATGAACCAGTTGACATGCATCCAAACATAAAATCACGTCATCATGGGGATGTTTCAAAGGTCATGTGACAAAAGGACCTAAGTCACTTTTTCTCCCCCAGTGCTATTGTAGCTTTGTTCACTAAATGAACAGTTGCAAGCTGAGGACTCTCTATGCTTGTTAAAGTAATACTTTATTTCTTTCACCTGGATTCCTGAAGCATTTTTATTTATTTTTTTTGGAATCCAGGCTAAGCCAGTAGGCCACTTGATATTTTGAAGAAGCAACAGAAGTCCCACCAAGAGTCAAGACATCTCATGCAGCTTTACTATTTATGCAAGCTTGTTATAACAGGAAAACATGGTTCACGGTCATAGTACTGCAATGTAAGGAAATCATGGGCTGCAATTATTAGACCCCCCCATGGCAATGTTTAAAAAATTATCAAGCTTAATTTAAGACCTGCCACTTCCATAATATTGGACATTCATGCTTGACCGCCTGCAGTAAGAAGTCCTGTTTTGGAAGAAAAAAATTGCTTGCAAAGCATGGAAGTGTTATAATTGCATAGGTGCATTCAGGAACCATTTCATGTCATAATTGGAACAGCTGGCTTCAGAGAAACAATGGAAACTTATCAACATTCCCAACCCAGTTGCATCTTGATTGAGCAAACAGATGGTTCTATCTATTGATAGTTCTACTCTTCACAATAATGATCTCTCAAAAAAAAAAACACGATAGCTTTCCCACCCATGATACCTAACTACAAGAGCAAAATATTCAGATGCATCCTGAACTCATTAAGTCTGCAGTCATGCAACTCAATCCGACAGAATCATAACTGCAAAACAAAACCTAAACCTAATGTCTGATTAATTGCATTTTAAAATATACTGGAAGCCACAAATGGATACGTCCTTAGCATTCATGAAAACTAAACTTCAGTCAAAGACACAGATTGTTCTTTTGGTGTTCACACTATTTGTAACATTACCCCAATCTGTGAAAAGAAAGAATTGTAGTTCCATGATAATAAAACATGTGTTCAGTACAGAAACACTTACTTCCTAGCTGATTTTGTTAATATCAAAGCAGGTGACAACCTACGCAAAAGACAATTAAAGGACACACTATTTTAGGTGTTCCAAGTCATAATTAGTAGAATCAGAAATGTGACATTTGAACCAAACCAGTGTATTTCAAAATGTAAGTGTATTTTTCAGTAAGTGGATTTGTAAACAAGATATTAACACCATTAAAAGTTAAAATTGCAGCTCTACACCATATAAAATGCAGCCATGTATAAATACTTTATCAATGAATGGATTTAGAACCGATGTTCAGAATCAGTTTCTAGTTTAAACAAGGATTCAATCAAAACACAAAATTAACCAAAATGCAAAATTTGACTGTATATTACATGCTTACTAGGCATTAATGTTAATCAACAGTTCTACCTTTTACTAAATTCTTAGTTGACTCATATTTTTTTCTAAGCATGGTAAAATTTCACATAATAAAGACAGCTAAATCTCAGCAATCGATATACCCCTAGCTAAAATCCAAATTCAATGGCATGTATCCGAAATAACAAAATGTAATAGGATTTACAACATTGATAAACCACAAGCCAAACCTCATAGATTAAAAAAAAACTGAAATAGAAATGTTTTTACATAAATGCCTGTTTTTCCCCTCAAATCCTTTAATGCTACCATGGGAGCAGAAAATTGAGAGATTGACCTGGACAAGAATTCCAGAAGACATATTTAAACAATGGATAGAAACTCACTGAACATTTTGTTAGTGACGGAGATCACAGCCTACATGAAGCGACACAGGTCAAAGATAATCTTCCAATGCAGGTCAGAAGTGAACATATTGACACACCAATTGTTACAATTAACAAAAACTATAATACCAAGTGGTTTATAGGTGGCGAGGAAGGAAAGTTGTACACAATCAAGGACTCAAAATGAAAGGACAATTCTTGAGCAATGACTTAGATCTTTTCCTAAAATGTCAAATCACATGAAGGTTGCTATAATTAGTAAGGTTGTAATGTTGCTTTTGTTCACTGCCTTGAAATCCATGGCACCTTCCAGGTAATGTATTCTGGTTATCCAATTAGAAGAAATAACAAGCTGCAGCACAAGAAACCATACTGTATGGGTAAAACCCGACTAAGCCAATGCCTTGATGATACATGGGTAAAACCCTAATAGCCAATAATTAGGTTAGATATTTCATTCTCTAATCCCAACACATTTTACAGCAATCTTACTTCAACTGCATGGCTCCTGCATACTATTACACAGTAGCAACAGATTACTGTTTCTCTATTTTGCCACTACCATTAGTAGCCATCTACTACATGGTGGTGGCATGGGGAGTACAGTGTGGAGTTTTGCCATACTGATAGGACAGTCCAACTAATGATGTTCTTAGCTAGGAAGTTGAGTTTGATTATGTATCAAAGGATTTAACTTCTCTGGAAATATCAAATTGGTAACTAGGGCATGCAAAACCTTTGCTAGACGAATACTCAAATACAGCTCATCTGTCCGGAATCTGCAATCTATATTGGACATTAATACAATTGAGCGAGTCCAGACTCCAGAAGTATTGCATGAGAAGAGTACTACACTCCTCTGCTCGCAACAGAATACCCTATATCACCAGGCTTGACATTTTGGGCTTGGACAACCTAGAACTATGCTGCCTACAGTTGGACTTAAGCGTAGTACACAAAATTATCTGCTACAATATCCTACCAGTCAATGACTACTTCAGCTTCAACCACAACAATATAAGAGCACACAACAGATACAAACTCAATGTTAACTGTTCCAAACTTGATTGCAGAGAGTACGACTTCAGCAACAGAGTAGTCAATGCCTGGAATGCACTATCTGACTCTGTTGCTAAATCCTCTAACCCCCACTCCTTTATTTATTTATTTATTTATTTATTTATTTATTTATTTGATTTGCCAATTGTTTACAAGATAATAAGTATAAGAGTATACATAGTTGTGAATACATGAAATGGGTACATATATGAAAAATAAAAGAATAAGAGAAACAATAGGACAGGGACGGTAGGCACGTTGGTGCGCTTATGCACGCCCCTACAGACCTCTTAGGAAAGGGGTGAGGTCAATAGTAGACAGTCTAAGGTTAAAGTTTTTGGGGTTTGGGGAAGAAACTACAGAGTCAGGTAGAGTATTCCAGAGATTGACCACTCTATTGCTGAAGTCGTATTTCCTGCAATCAAGTTTGGTGCGGTTTACTTTGAGTTTGTATCTATTGTGTGCTCTTGTGTTGTTATGGTTGAAGCTGAAGTATTCACTGACAGGTAGGACATTGCAATGTATGATTTTATATACCATGCTTAAGTCAGACCGAAGACGGCGTAATTCAAGGTTTTCTAGTTCTAGAATTTCAAGTCTGGTGGCATAAGGTATTCTACAACGAGTAGAGGAGTGGAGAACTCTTCTTGTGAAATATTTCTGGACTTTCTCAATTGTGCTAATATCAGATACGTAATGTGGATTCCAGACTGATGAACTGTATTCGAGTATTGGTCTAGCAAATGTTTTGTATGCTCTGGTTAGTAGTGTGATATTACCAGAGAAAAAGCTACGTAGGATTACGTTAACAACTCTTAATGCCTTTTTGGCTATGTAGTTGCAGTGGGCTCTAGCACTTTAACCTTAACCTTTAACCTTTAACCTTAAATTATCCACTACTGACCTCATCCCATTCCTAAGTGGTCTGTAAGGGGTGTGCATAAGCACACCATCATGCCCATCATCCCTGTCCTACTGTCTCCATTTATTTGCACCTGTTTCCTGTATTCTTACTCATGTTTATACGTATACCTATTATCTTGTAAGCAATTGACAAATCAAATAAATAAATAAATATTTGGGATTGGTAAAATTTCCTCTAAACCTTTATGCATTGAACTGCTGGATTCCATATTACATCAGGCTTATTTTGAAAGCTATCATTCAACTCTAGGTTTACATATCATACTAAGTTATGGTTGATCCAAAGCTAGGATTGTTGAATGAATCAAAATGTCAAGAGCCCAAACTAAACATGAAAAGGGGCAAAAGAGATGTCTATGATTACCTTTGAATCTCTCTTTACTTCCTATAACCGCAGCCTTTTAGTCAGGAAGCCAAGGGCCATATTTTCCTTCCTCGGACCATTTGAGAGCCTCTGCTCCTAAGGACTATCAGCTTAAATGCTGTACAGTGCTGGGGAATCTCAATTGCTCTACCCCACAGGTGAGGAACTATGGCCCCTTTATGACTTGTGGACTTCAACTCCGTTTGGCTCAGGGATTCTGGGAACTGAAATTTACAAGTCACAAAAGGGCCACCATTTCCCACACCTGCTCTACCAGGAAGGAAGACCAATTTTAAATCAAGGTTCTTCTGCACTGTATGGATATCAATAACTTAGTTTACTCATCAAAGTACAATATTTAGTTGGGACTTAGCAGAAGTGTGCACATGCTTTGGGGATTTGGTGCACATGGTGTCTAGCCAAAAGGCCTAATATTTTAAAAGTAGTACATAAGCCAATATGCACTACTTAAATTGTCAAAATTCATTGTCCTCTGATATCACATCTAACCAAACTTGACTATCCTCAAAAAGTCAACCAGGAAAATATTGCATTATTTAACATTAAACCTGGTTAAACTTTGATGAGAAATGTCTAGCCAGCCTGAGGCCTGCAGGTGGACAAAATGCATGATTGATGACAACATGAAATCACTAGATGGCTGGAACTTATTGTTTATGTTAGTGGGTGGATGAGAATTTAATGTTAATTAAAGTTTAATGTTAAAAAGTAGAACAAATCAGTGTTTAGGAAGAAGATATACAGTAGATCAGAGGTGTCAAATTGGTGGCCTAAGGGCCGCATGAGTCATGCACAGGCCACACCCACCCTGGCTCAGTGAATGAGGGAAACATCTCAAAACCTCATTTGATGGCAACATGACATGGCGAGTTTGACACCCATGAAGTAGAGGACTCCGAACACCCATTACTACATAGGGTTTTGTTTTGTTTTTATGTTGAGGCCATCAATTCTAGTTTATCAGTTAGATAAGCCATGGTTTGTTACAGCTAGGAGTCAATAGTAACACAAATCAAATAATGGTTTCACAAGATATGTGTGAATCTAATCAAGGCATGTCAGTAGACCACAGTTTAAAGGAACTGTAGTCTCTTGAGTCTAGTGAGGTACACTACAACCCATCTCATTACTTAACAGTTTCAAATGTGTGTGTATCTTCATACACACAATGTACTCCTTGATTAGTAATCAAAGCATCATAAATGACATCCCTGTAGATTCTACCAAATATAATTAGTGATCGGCATTGGTTGTTCACAAATTAGGCATACTTGGTTTTCATTTTGTTTTCTATTCTAGAAAAGAAAAATCCTGTTTGCAGAAATCCTATATCAAGCATGCTAGCCAGTGGTGGGATTCATTTTTTTTTTTTACTACCGGTTCTGTGGGCGTGGCTTGGTGGGCGTGGTAGGGGAAGGATACTGCAAAATCCCATTCCCTCCCCACCCCACTAACCTGCTTTCCAGCTCTGTTCTCCTGTGCAGGGCAACCAAAGAAGACCCAGCTGATCAGCTGGGACTGGGGAGGCAGAGAATAGATGGGGGTGGGGCCATTTAGAGATGGTATTTGCCGGTTCTCCAAACTACTCAAAATTTCTGCTACCAGTTCTCCAGAACTGGTCAGAATGGTTGAATCCCACCTCTGATGTTTACATGAGTAACCTGCTGGATTATTGCTTATATCTCAGTTTATATGTAGTCACTGAAGATTGGAAGAGATTTTTTTAACCCTGAAATAAATAAAACACCCACACAAAACATGCATTCTGAAGTTAGCTTCAGGCAAAAGGGAAAAGGTTTAATCGTGTGCAAATAAATGGCCCACATTTCTTGCTCAGTTAAGTGGTTAATGCAGAAACCTAGTGTGAGTTGTCTACAGAGGGTCCCAAAGGGGAGGTTTGTTCTCTGTTGCACTATGAATAGCCTTTGTGTATTTTCATGCTAAATAGAGTGTCCTGACACCATTTGAAGAGAAGCAGCAGCATAACATGTAAACAATTGAGTTCCTATGTTGAATATTTAATACACATGCGGAATAAGAGAATGCACAAATCTGGAATGGTTAGCTTATGAATGGTCATATCTTGAGTTACAACACTGAGGGCAACCAATTTTTATAAGCTCTGAAAATGATCAACCATCATTTGGATGTTATCCATATATAGCAATAGCAATAGCACTTAGACTTATATACTGCTTTATAGTGTTTTACAGCCCTCTCTAAGTGGTTTACAGAGTCAGCATATGGCCCCCAACAATTTGGGTCCTCATTTTACCCACCTCAGAAGGATGGAAGGCTGACTCAACCTTGAGCCTGGTGAGATTTGAACTGCCAAATTGTGGGCAGCTGGCTACAGAAGTAGCTTGCAATACTGCACTCCAATATTTTATTTATTTATTTGATTTGCCAATTGCTTACAAAATAATAGGTATAAGTATAAACATGAGTAAGAATACAGGAAATAGATATGAATAAATGGGGACAATAGGACAGGGATGGGAGGCACTTATGCACGCCCCTTACAGACCTCTTAGGAATGGGGTGAGGTCAATAGTGGATAGTTTGAGATTAAAGGAGTGGGGGGTTAGAGGATGTAACTACAGAGTCAGGTAGTGCATTCCAGGCATTGACTACTCTGTTGCTGAAGTCGTACTTTCTGCAATCAAGATTGGAGCGGTTTACTTTGAGTTTGTATCTGTTGTGTGCTCTTGTATTGTTGTGGTTGAAGCTGAAGTAGTCATTGACTGGTAGGACATTGTAGCAGATAATTTTGTGTACTTGTGTAATTTTGTGTATATGCTAGGAATAATCACAATTCATAGTCCTCTGAGATGTCACAGCAGGTAGTCACACCTAACCAAACTTGACTAACCCTCCAAAAGCCAAGCAGGGAAATATTACATTATTTAGCATTAACCCTGTTTCACCTTTGATGAGCAATGATTAAGCAATCCTAATGTCAGAAGCTAGAGTGGGAGTGAAGAAGGAATCCTACAGAAAGGCCCTTTCAACTTTGCTGTCAAGAACACTTCATGAAGATGTGGCCACCGGAAGTCAAACTCAGCTGGAAGAAACTCCAGGACCTCCAAGGTCCCTTCCAAACAGTGGTAGGATTCAATTTTTTTTACTACTGGTCCTGTAGGTGTGGCTTGGTGGGTGTGGCAGGGGAAGGATACTGTAAAATCTCCAGTCAGAGGCAGGATTTGCCGGCTCTCTGAACTACTCAAAATTCCTGCTACCAGTTTTCCAGAACAGATTAGAACCTGCTGAATACCACCTCTGCTTCCAAATCTGTTATTCTGTTACAGTAGTAGTGAGAGGTCAAATGAATCCAAATTTATGCCTTCAAAAGTAGAATTTTGGTTTGCCCTTGTCTCTCGCATCAACATTGGTCATACTTTAGCTAGTGCTCCATGACAAATCAACAAGAATGGTTTTATTTATTTGTTTGTTTCTTGATATCGTTTGTCTAGCTTCCGGCCTTAAAACCAAACTCTGGCTGGCTTACAGCTCTAGCATAAAAACAAAATATATTCAGCTAAAGCAAAAAAAAAAAAAAAAAAAACCAACACAACACAACCCAAAATAGGAAAAAACAGAACAACAGATGGAATTATTTCCATTGTCAAACCTTCTTAGGCTATGGTTCTACTTCGAGAAGAATTTATTTTGCTGCAACATAATAACAGCCTTGGCGGTGCTCATTTAACCTTTGCTGAAATTTCTGAATGTAAGTTTTGATGACCACCTGCTGGTGCAACTGGTGTATGTGCTAAGATGCTCAAATCAATTTAAGGCACTCTCTGTTTTTTTAGCCTATCTTCCTCTAAAGGGTTTATGATAGCAGAGATGTTATTCAGTGACCTTCTCTTCACACAGGCGGGACGAGACACTTGATTTTTTTTCTAATTGGACGGGAAATCCACTCTTGTGCAGTCTCTTCTATTTCAGTGGATTGCTTCCTATACAAAAAAGCCCCCTCCAGTTTCAAACCTTGCTCTGTTTAATTTTGTTTCGAATATCTGATCTACTCTGCCTCTAACTTCATATTTATTTTTGGGACACAGTAGCAGTAGGCTACCTCTGGGGACTGAAGCATAAAACAAGGACGGCTGCAGGATTTTGAGTTTGGTTAATCTAGAGAAAAGAAGAAAAGAATTAGGAGTGACGTGATAGCAGTATTCCAGGATTTGAAGGGCTGACCCAAAGAAGAGGGGGTCAAATTATTCTCCAAAGCACCAGAAGGCAGGACAAGAAACAATGGTTGGAAACTAATCAAAGAGAGATGCAATCTGGAATTGAAGAGAAACTTCCTAACAATGAGGACAATTAATCAGCCAAATAGCTTGCCTTCAGAAGTTGTGGGTCACTGGAAGTTTTTAAGAAAAGACTGGACAGTCACTTCTCCTGCTTGAGCATGGAGCTGGATTAGAAGGCTTCCAAGTCAAGATCCCTTCCAGCTCTGTTTTATTCTATTCTACTGCACAAATCAAAACCATCATTAGATGGCAGGAACGAGTCAATTCTCTGTATCACTTTGCTGCCCTCTAATGGTTGCTCTCAGGTTTGCATTCGAAGTAGGTTACTTCTAATAATTCACCTGCAAATAGAAAGCTGCTTTTCCCCCCCTCTGTTATGCTGAGCAGCTGACTTCTGGATAACCTTCTCTGAACTGAAAGTTAATTTATGCAAAAGAGGCCTCATTAAGATTTGGATTGGGAAACTGACAGAAAAATCCCACAACTGTACTTTTGTTGCCAATAAAACTATATAGGCATATCAAAGGAGCATCAAGGAGTCAAGCTTGGTTAGAAGGAAATCTTTTTACTGGACATTGGAATGTTTGATGTCATGGCATTCTTCTTGCCTTTTCTGATTTAGATGTTTTAATCAAAATTACTAAACATAGGAATTTGCATTCAGAGTAGATGTGGTTAGCAATGGCTTCTCCTTCTTAGGCACGTGAAAATGATGGGGTTTTTTCAGGCATTTCTTAGTATCTTCTCCAAATGACTTAATTTTAGGCACTGGGCTAACTTTGGTAAGCTGTAAAACCCATGCAGTTATTTGGTTCATTCATCATACCCTATATTGCAATGGCAGTCATGTTTATGGGCTTTTTAATGCTTTTCAAGTTATCTTTAGAATTCAGCTTTGCATTAGAACTGGCAAATAATTATTCTCTAAGGGGGAAAGAGTTATTCCGTCTGGATGCTATATCAGAACATATTTCCGAGTCTGCAGTTTTCATATACTTCAAAGCATTGGAAGCAATGATAAACATACAGCTTCAAAACTTATTTTGTTTGCGAAAATGCTGAAAAGGCACCTCTATTAGATCTCGAGGCATTAAAAATTTTTTAAAAAAATCCTTCAATTAATTTGGGAAAATCAGATGACCATTTCAATGTCGAATTTCTCATATGATATTATGAGTTGTAACTACTAACCAATTTCTACAGATTTGCTGCCATTTTATTCAGCCATAGCAGCATGTAAGTATAGTATATAGTATACCTAGGAAGCTGTTTAAAATCTTTTAAGAATGGGTTGTATAAATAATTATTCAGGATAAGCTCAGCAGTATTTAGGGGAGTTAAAAATCACAAGTAGAAGTAGAACTACACCTAGCATTTCAACTGAGTTCTCTCCCACTCCCAACTTTAAACATTAAAATAGAGGCTTTTTAAAAAATAGATTAAAAGGATAATAGTGAGAAAGGCAGGAACTGTGAAAATTTGAGGATTTGACTGTTTTTAAACATTCAATCACACTTAAAAAAAAAAATAATGAGAGTTCCCAAGGATGCAAGGGATTTCAGAAGTGGAAAACTTGTGATGCACTACACAGAGACATACACAGACAAATATTCCTATTTTTAAAAAAAAAAAAATCAATCCAAGAAGAAATATCAGAGACAAATCATGTTTTAATATATTCCTGTCTGCCTGATCTACCTGTCAATGTTAAATATCCTGCCCAAAAGGGCAGCTGACCCTATCTCAAACTGCTTCGTATTTGATGAAATCATTAAATCTCATCAGAGCTAAGTCTGGGATGCCACATAAGCTTCTTGAACAAGCACATCAAATTTTATGAGATGCACATACAGTTTCACCTTTCTCACCAAAAATGTCTTCAGATTTTGTGAACTCATGAAAATGTCCCCCCCTCCCCCCGACCCAGGACTTTGGATGATCTTGGATCTACCTAAAAACTATTTTGTAGGTCTTCAGAAGTGTTGAGGGATATCACAGATAAGTTCCTGGTCTTAAGTTAATGACAAAGTGACCAACCTTTCCCAATACAGTTTACAGGTTTTTCTTCTTCCTTCAAAGAATTGATCGACACACACAAGCTAGTCTTAAGGTTATGGACTGGAAGCAGGAAGTCCCAGTTTCTAATAGTCCCTTAGCAGTGGTGGGATTCAAAATTATTTACTATCGATTCTGTGGGTGTGGCTTGGTGGGCGTGGCAGGGGGAAAATATTGTAAAATCTCCATTCCCACCCCACTCCAGGGGAAGGATACTGTAAAATCCCCATTCCCTCCTCACCCCGCTAACCTGCTTTCCAGCTCCGTTCTCCTGTGCAGGGGGACAAAAGGAGACCCAGCCAATCATCTGGGACTCGGGAGGCAGAGAATAGATGGGGGCGGGGCCAGTCAGAGGTGGCATTTGCTGGTTCCCCAAACTACTCAAAATTTCCACTACTGGTTCTCCAGAACTGGTCAGAACCTGCTGAATACCACCTCTGCATATGAGCAGTAGGCAGCAGTGCACGCACATGCACACAGCTCAACCTGCACAAGTCCAGCTGCACAATCATGCATATACATGCCAGCCTACCACTCATGCGAGTCAAGCTCTCTCTGTGTGTGTTTGTGTGTGTGTATGTGCAAGCCGATCCACCCATAACACAGCCTGGTTCCCCTCTCCCCATCACAGCCAGGCCACCAAGTCACAAAGGTTGGGGACTGCTCAGTGGTGGGATTCAAAAAAAATTACTACCAGTTCTGTGGGTGTGGCTTGGTGGCTGTGGCAGGGGAAGGATACTGCAAAATCTCCATTCTCTCCCCACCCCACTAACCTGATTTCCAGCTCCGTTTTCCTGTCCGGGGCAACAAAAGAAGACCCAGCCAATCAGCTGAGACTTGAGAGGCAGAAAATAGATGGGAGCAGGGCCAGTCAGAGGTGGTATTCCGAACTACTCAGAATTTCCACTACCGGTTCTCCAGCACTGGTCACAACCTGCTGAATATCACCTCTGGGACCACTGTTTTATGTCAACAAATGGCAAACAAGAGCTTCCCAGTCTATAGAGCAGGGGTGTCAAACTTGATTTCATTGAGGGCCACAGCAGGGTTATGTTTGACCTTGGGGGGCTGGAAGGGACATAGCCAGGGTGGGCGTGGCCAGTGTGACATCACTCCTGTGATCAAATGCCACTTTTGCTAGTAATTTGTTTTGCTAGCCCTCTGCCAGCAAAAATGGAACTCGTGAGAGCCATGTGTGGCCTTCCCAGGCTTCATTTTCAGCTGTGATAGCCTGCTGCAGCCCTCTGCCAGTGAAAATAGAGCCAGTGAGGGCCGTGGGGCCTTCATGGGCTTCATTTTCACTAGCAGCGGCACAGCAGGCCAGTCCTTCACTGTTTCCATGGCAGCACTGCGGGCCAGATTTAAGCATCCCGTGGGCCTGATCTGACCCACGGGCCTTGAGTTTGACACCCCTACTAGAGAGTGTTGCTATAATAAAATACAGAGTTTCCAAAGTTCTTTTTACTTGACTGGGAATCAGGGCTGATGTAGTACTCTTCCAAACATACAGTCTAGGAAACTACAGGGCTAATTTCCATATTTCGTGTTTATGAAAAACAGAAGAATAAAGGAGAATATTTGTAGCTCAGGGTTGCTCTCTGAGCTTGGTGGTTAGTGTGGGAAGTACACCCCAAAAGGACAGTGCCAGAAACCTCACAGTACCAGAAACCTCAGAAAACAGTGACAAGAGACTCAAGCCAGCCCTTCCCCCTTTGAGACAACCAAGAAGCACCAGCTGAAAGGAAAACTCAGAGAGCCCTGCTAACAGAGCTGACAACAGAAACACTTAAGTAGTGCCATAAGGGGAATCAGGCTAAAAATAACTGACCAAGGTAAAAGCCGAACTCCCTTTTTTCCTGCTCCTGACAGGATTAAACCCTCGAGGACAGGAAAAACAAAAGATCTGGGATCAAGATTAAACCAAGATTAAACAAAACCCAGAGCAATCGGAAACACATCAAAACCCATCAAGCTGCAGGAGCTTCAAAGTGGAATTAAGCATAAAAGGCTCAGATTCAGACTTCCAAGCTGCTTACAAGCCAGGAATGCTCTGGCTGTGTCACTTTTTGCTTCTTGCCTTCCTACATTAAAGGAATTCCACTTTCTGGCAGCTGGCTTCTGCATCGATTTCTTCTCAGCATCTGTGATGTGTCCCAGCTGAGAAACAAACCATGAAAATTTCTTCCAACACTAGGTATCATCATCAGTGTTATTTGACTGATGATGTTACCTAGTTTAGATAATGAAACATGTGCAAGAAAATAACCAAGCTCAGAAGAAAACATGTTTGTTGAAACTCGATGTTGGTGTAATAGGATAATTAAGTATCCAAGTTAAATGTTAATTGTGCCAGCATTTTATAAGCACATTAAAAAGAAATGTAAGTAACAGCTTGTGAGAAGAGTGATAATGACTGGAATCACAGCAAGAAGAAGAGGAAATCAAACACTTGCACACAAATACATTTGTGATGATAATCACTCCTTTGAAACCCCTATTTGCTTTGCAAAATCACCCATGCAAAATAATGCAAATATTGGTGATAGAGCCCAGCAAGTAAGTATTTTATCAGCAGAAGAATGGGATAAATTGATTTCTAATATGGCTAGTAATGATTACACACATCG
Source organism: Notechis scutatus (assembly GCF_049901735.1). Lineage (NCBI taxonomy): Eukaryota > Metazoa > Chordata > Lepidosauria > Squamata > Elapidae > Notechis > Notechis scutatus. Next base: position 57,378,654 of record NC_142012.1, read on the forward strand.
TATCACTTCATTGCCTGATATGTCTGGATTTAAATATACATTCCTTAATGCCGTTCCATTTTGGACATGAGTAATGGGAAAGAGGGCTTCAGACTAGGGCCAAAAAAAAAAAAAGTTTCTTTCAAGGGAAATGTTCTCAAGAAATTGAAAAAGTCTATTTTATTTAATATTAAAGTATAATTTTATTTTATTATTGCAGTATTACATCATAATGAAAGGAAAAGAGTACATTATGAATGTGATATACTTTTCACTTGAAATATTGTGCAGGCACAATTTGTTTTTTTTTTAATCCTTACCTATGAAAAAGCTCTTGTTTTATAAATAGAGGATTTAACCTTTCCTGTAGATTGGGTTGAAAAATGATAGATTCTAAATCAGGCTCTATAGATTGTGCAAATGGCCATTCAACAGCCTCCAGTCTCCCTGAGTAAGAAAGTCCCAAATTTGAACTCCTTTTGCTTTTGGGAAGAAGTTGAGCAAAATAGGATCCTTGAACCTTGAGGGATTCTTAAAAACTTACTTTACCCACTAAAAATCTTGATTCTCTTCTATCTCCATAAATCAGACTCCTGGCAGCTGATTCAATCTCTTGTTTCTCACAGTAGTAATATAATTTATTAAGATAAATATGATACAACCACAAGTATTTCATCATCTGATCTACTTCCAGTTCAGGACCAATTTATCACATGAAGGTGATTACTTTTTTAGTTTCTTTCCTTGGTTTTCTTCATTCTTAGACATTCTTAGACAGTGAATTATTTTTCACAGATAATAGAAGAGTTTCCACGTGGCTTTTCACAAAACCACCTGTTAAATTCTCATCAGTTGGTGAACCAACCATTAAATCTTCCTGCATGCATGTCCTGCTTACTTTTGCTTCCTTGTTGGAAATACTTAATCCAAATAAAACAGTTGGAGATACCCAACTTGAAAGCATTTACAATTTTATTCATGCCCCAACTTGTAGTTATGAACTTTTAACAAGAGAAATTCTGCATGGATTTTGCAAATTCGGTATCAAAAAGTTCTAGCTTTTATTGCAACAGCTGCATGTTCATTTCATTTTATGTAGCATTTTTAATTGTATTGTTTGTTGCTCTAGAATCTGAAATGAGGAAGGCTAGTCTACAAATGCTTCACATAAAAGAGAAATGCACCCTTGTTTGATCAGCAGGGTTCCTAGAAATAATTTCATCCAAGCTGTATTATCGGGATAACTATAGACTTCAAAGCATCCAAAACTGCTCAATTATAGAACAAAAAATCTTATACCAGTCTGACCTACAGGGCAAAACAAAAAAAAGTCAAAATATTGTGAAGCAACACATACTAGTATCTATCATATATATATATGTATATGTATGGTATTCAGCTTTGTTCGGGTATTTTCCCACGTCATTATAGTTGTGCTTTTAAAGTTGTAGCAACGTTTCGGCAGAATCTCATCTGCCATCATCAGGCTTCTGTGTTGTGTTTGGCTGTGTTAAAAAAGCACAACTACAATGACGTGGGAAAATACCCAAACAAAGCTGAATACCGTACATGTAAGTACCCGCGAAAACTTAAGAAAACAAATATATATATGTATATATATGTATATGTGTGTGTGTGTGTGTGTGTATGTGTATATATATATATATATATATATATATATATATATATATATATATATATATATACACACACACACACACACACACACACACACACACACACATATATAGTATTCATATATATATTCACACTCATTTTCTACCCAACAATAGCCCAGAAAATTAGAATTCCACTAGTCGTACAGGCAAGCTTCTGCTTGTTCCCATCAGACAGAGAAAAGTAGACATTATCTAACAATCAGCTGACAGTAGGAGGCAAAGAGGAAAGGGTCTCATGTTAAAGGGGAAAAAGAAAATATCTTCCCTTTTCTGTTGTAAATTGCAACATTCAGTGTCCTGAAAGCACTGGGAAGAATACACAGTTGTTCATTTGATCTCCTACTGTTTTGTTGACCTTTCCTATTGGGATGGTAGCAGGAGATAAAAAGGAGTTTTATTCTTCATGAGATAGTTATCTGCTAAACACAACTAACATGCCAAAAGTAGCACTTCGGCATTAGCCCTTCAAGATGCCACCGTGAAGAACCAAATTTTGTGAAGGAAAAGGGATGGTAGCAGAGGTGCTATTCAGCAGGTTCTGACTAGTTCTGGAGAACTGGTAGCAGAAATTTCGAGTAGTTCGGAGAACCGGCACATACCACCTCTGACTGGTCCCGCCCCCATCTATTCTCTGCCTCCTGAGCACCAGCTGATTGGCTGGGTCTTCTTTTGTTGCCTTGCACAGGAGAACAGAGCTGGAAATCAGGTTAGTGGGGTGGAGAGGGAATGGGATTTTTAGTAACCTTTCCCCAGGAGTGTGGATTTTGCAGTTTCCTTCCCCTGGAGTGGGGTGTGAATGGAAATTTTACAGTATCCTTCCCCTGCCATACCCACCAAGCCACACCTACCAAGCCACACTCACCCAGCCATGCCACGCCTATCAAGCCATGCCCACAGAACCGGTAGTAAAAATAATTGAATGCCACCACTGGCACGGTAGTTAGGAACAATGCATAAATCAAAGGACTGCTGATGTTAATACCCATGAATAGCAATTCTGGATTGGGAATGAAATGAAAGCATTTGACTGTATGTTCTGCCAACATGTCAGCTTCAGACCTCAAAGTACTTTGAATTGGAAGGTTTAGAAATGAAACAGAAGGGAAACTCACAGGTCAAAATAAGTAAACTTTCCACCATGGATCTTCAGGACCTGATTAAATTGTCTACTCTACTTGCAAGGGGGCCTCCAGAATTCATTCTATTTATATCTGGTCAGAAATACATTTTAGCAGTTGAAATGACATTTCTTCCCAGGTAAATCTGTTTGGGCAGAAACATGCTTTAACTTGGCAGTCCATTGAAATCCATTGAATCTGAGTTCTTCTTTGTTGGTGTTTTGATCATTATCACTAAACGTCAATGCATGAATCCCCATATATTGAATGCTACAGGATGTTACATTCAAACATTATCAGAATTTCTTCCAAGTGTAATATATTTTACTGGACTTTGATTGCTGGGTTGTTAAAAATCATTATTCCATCAGGCTGCATTGTAAGCAAGGACTCTGAATTCTGCTGAAAAGCCATGTTTCTTAAACTTTTATTTCCACTGCAAATATGATGACTAAAGTTATAGTGTACAAGTAAAAGGCTTCTACAGCCAATTCAGAGTTACACTGGCATAACACATCCTCTTCTTATGCATTATTTAAATATACACCTACAAATAATAAACAAATGAAATTATTGCAAAAGATGAGATTGATGGATAAGCATGTGTAAATTAGGTCTACTTTTAAGGTTCTATCTAACAGGATCGTTATTATATTCAGTTATTCTATCTTTTCATGCAGTCATAAATATTCTCAAAAGGAGTGTGTTAGTATGCACATAGTAAAATCACAAAACCCTCTGAACTGGAGAACTGTGTTACAACTGCCATTTTGGTCACAATAAACAAAATTTGTTGGATGAGTTCCTTTTTGCTTATCCACGAATAAGAATGGTCATTTTTCATGGACAACCAAAAAGAAAACAAAATTATTTGATTGACTGATTTTAGAAATGAATAAGAGTCTAGGTGGTGAACAGTATAATCATATAATTATACAATTAAGCAAAAACTCAAATGTCACAAGCAAGCAATTATTAATCAAAGTCAAACATAAGACCCAACACTCACTCTAGCCAAGGTCTGGGAAAGAGTTCTTTTGAACATGGACAAAGTACAGTCAAAAAAAAACTTGGAGGTGGGCAGAATGATGATCAAGAGATGATGATAGTTATTTGGTTCAACGGAGAAGGCACACATTTTAGATCCATTGGGTGTTATTGCTTGATGGATAGAATTATTAAGTTGCATCAATCAACTTTGGTTTCATAACTTGAGATTTAGGGGTGGAATTAAGAACTCATGTTCAATAAATCCAAGATATTAGAGATGAATGAAAGTATCATCTTAAAGTGTCAAAGGAATAGGGCTGATTCTTTTAAGTCTTAATGACCAAACTCAAGTCAAGATTAAGAACTCTGTCTAAGTTTTCCTGAAAACATATAGTTGAGGAAGGCTTCAGATGAGTCCTGCAGAAAACTGATCACCATTCATTTCTTCACATCTTTATATAACATATCCAAGCTATCTTGATTTCAGGACATATAAAATCACAATAGTTTGGAATACTTAGACTCAAGAGGTAGAAATATTTTGGAGACATATGCTCAATCTTGAATGTTATTCCCAGGCTGAAAAGCTAGACCAGGAGTCTTCAAACTTGACAGCTTTAAGACATGTGGACTTCACCTCCCAGAATTCCTCCTCCAGTCATGTTAGCTCAGGAATTCTGGGAGTTGAAGTCCACACATCTTAAACTTGCCAAGTTTGAAGATCCTTGAACTAGACTGACAAGTGGGGGGAGAAAAACATCTTGGAAGAATTCAACAGAAAATTAATGCTAATAAAAACATCATGTGAATACAGCCACTAGACATCTGTTTCAGTTTAAAGTATTTTTTTATCATTTATATTGTTTACAGCAGGGGTGTCAAACTTAAGGCCTGCAGGCCAGATTTGGCCTGCAAGGTGGTTAAATCTGGCCCGCAGGGGCTCCCTAGAAGCAGTGAAGGAGCCTTCTGCAACACCTCAGCCTGGTCCTTAGAGGCTAGTCCTCTAAACAACAGACGGAGGCAGAGGCATGGGGGAAGAGGCACATGATCCAGCCCATTGGAAGTGCTGAGTGACCGCCCACCCACACACATACTCCGTCCCACCATCTGTCTTTAGTTGCCCAAGGCCATGGCCATTGGTGGGGGGGAGCAGTGGGCTTGCTGAAGGACATGTTTTGATGGTGGGGGCTGAGAGTGTAGGGGCCACAGCTGGCAGTGAAGGTGACCAGCTGGGCTCCGTCTTTGTTCCTCTGGTGGATCAGGCCATGAAACTCATCCTGGTCCCACCCGCTTCTGCTGGAGACCCTCTATCCCCCTCAGTCCTGCCTGATTCCCTCATAGGCATCCCCAAACATGAGCAACTTTCAAGCTGGCCATGCCCACCCATTGGACCGTGCCTATCTGCCTCCTCCCCCAAGGGCAACCACAATGCTGATGAGGCCCTCAATGAAATTGAGTTTGACATCCCTGGTTTACAGGGTCATTTTCTTTTTTCTTTTACTAGAGAGATGCATATTATTAAGAACTGTGCACAGGACATTATTTGGATGTGCAATATGAAAACTATTTATAGCATCATGGCAAGGAAGTTTTGTCTTGTCTTTGGGGCAATGTTGACTCTACGCAGCTGCCTGGATAAAGTCTTTGCAGTTTTCTTGGTAAGATTTATGGAAGTGCTTTGCCCCGTCTCAAGGTCACCCCTCTGGCTTTGTTCCTAAAGCAGGAGTAGAACTCACACTTCCCTGGTTTGTAGCCTGTTGCCTTAACCACTACACCAAACTGCCTTTCAATGGCAAATGTAAGAAAATGGAAAACACTGGTGGGGTGAAAGCCATCTAGAATGCTTCCATTTGTCCCTAAAACAAAAACATGCGTATGTCAAAACATGTCTAACTCAAAACATGCTACACTTCATTTGTAAGAAAGAATGGAGTATATGTGTAATAAAAGTCTTGTGAGTCTATTCATTTCCATTGTTCTGTTTCCATTCATTTGTTCTGTTATTTATTCATTATGCTTACACTTGTTTCATTATGCATTCATTTGAGTTCATTTGTTTGCTGGAACTGGTTTTTTTCTTTTTCTTTTTGTTTCTTGTCATGCACCAGAAAACATTCTCTTTGGAAGCTGTTGGAGATGTGCACAATTCACTATTCTGAGATAGAATTGCACCAGGGACATCATGAATCACTGTATTTTTTCAGCAAATTCCTGGATTTCCCCAGGAACAACCAGATTGGCATAATCTGGAGGGGGAAGGGGGGGAAGGAAAGGACTGTTTTGGTGTTTTCTGGAACAGTACATTTTGTACCCATCTTGAGCTCAAAATTCTGTCTTCCAGGCTGCTTTAGAGTAGACCATGTTCTAGTGACATTCTATTTAGATAATCTATTCTTCCCTGACCGCACCATAAGGATTTGGCTTGAAAGAAATAGCAGCTGGGGGGGAAAAAAAACCAACCTCCAAACTCAGTTTCTATAATCTCATCATCCTCACAATAATGTGAGGTGTTTGTTTTTTTAAAAAAAGAACACCTAAAAATATGAAACTCCCCAAAGAGGCGGCATTATTTTTAGTATAAATGAATAAGATATTGGATGGACTTCACTGGGATTCATTTTCTTTCTTTCTTTTTTTTCTTTTTTCTTTTTTTGCAAAATTAATTCACATCCCTTTCTGTGAACTCTATTATGAGATGACCTCAAAAGAGCTTCTGCTAGCAGACAAAAATGGTAATATATGGAAACCAAGACCTGTTTGCATGTCCTCCCTCTTATTTTGCCTCTCTTTTCACCTCAATTATTTTCTCTTGAATTAGATAAATGAAAAATGGGGTGGCTTAGGAAGCCATATCGAAAGTCTTCGTGCAGTGGTGAGATTCAGCCGGTGTGGTGAGCATGCACCTCACATGCATGTGCGCCAAATGCCCACTTTGCACACACCCGGCTTTTTAAAAAGCCCATTTTCAGCTATAATACTTACCTACTACTGAAGCCCCGGTGAGAAAAACAGCGTGGCCATCAGCTGAGCTCAAAAAACAAGGAAATAAAGCACAGGAAAGGGCAGGGGTGGGTGGAGGGGGCCAAATGATCAACCAGAACTACCGGTTCGCTCAAACCGGTCCAAACCAGTAGAATCCCACCCCTGCCTTCATGTCTTATCAATGCCGATGCATCCCGAAAACTTTTTCAAGGTAACGTGAAGGAAATATGAACAGAAAACCCTGAAACAACTCAAAATAAATTATAATAATAAAAAAGAAGAAGTCAATGTTTAAAATGTTTAATGTTACTTAATGATTTTGTCAACAACAAAAAAATGCAACAGAAGTATACAGACTTTGTCATTTGCTAATACAATCTCAATACAATAGGGAGATTATAACCTCTACTGTATCGTAGCTCTGACACCTGAGAATGATTGCCAACAGTGGACAGATCACCTGCTTCACTTGTTTTAAATAAAGTTTGTGTGATTTGATGCAAAAGGGGGAAAAATACATAACCATTAAACCAGAAGGATATGAGTCAAGCAAACATTAAGTGTCTTCACAATTGTGTGTTGGAATCAGCAGGAAGAAAATACTTATCTTCAATAAAAATTGAAGCACCGTCTTTAACACTGAATTTTGTGCATTAAGAAAGGCATACTGTGAAGTCAAGTGATTGTTTAAGTATACAAGGTATAAACGAATGCAAAATAATCTTTTCATATAAATATAACAGATACAAAGCACTTACTTAAATAGGGAAATTTACACTTTATGGCAGAAACTTGAAAACAAACAAATATTTTTTTTAAAAAAAAAAACTTAAAGATGTTATAACAAATAGAATTCCCCTAGTCTCTTGTGTTGATTGCTGTTGTTTTTTCCTCACTAGAGAAAGTGGTTTTTAGCCAAACATAATCCCTGCAGTATTAAAATAATAGCTTGTTAAAATTATGACGTGCTGTCCAAGCAGGCAATCAAAATGTATTTCTCATTAGTTGAGGATGAAAATTTTTGAAGGGACTAACTGGCTGATAATACACTTATCTTCCCTCCCACCTTCTTAGGATACAGGTATTTTCCCATGATTCTATAAGTGACCGAATCTAAGTTGGTCGCCAGAACACTTCAACAACAGAAAAAAGGCGAAAAAATCAGCTTTATACTCTATGGTTCTACATTGGCTTAAAGGAAGAAATACTGGCTATTTTCCAAAATGTTGAAGGCTTTGCATAAGAATGTTCTAGTTTTGAGAACATGATAAGAGTTCTGTTGGGTGATCACAGGATAACATGGAGATGTTTGATTGATGATGTACATAGGACAAGTGGAAAAGGGGAAGTGAAAACAGCTTCTATCGTACTGCAAAACATTAAGCTGGGCCTCAGAAGTGGATCCAGAACGGAGCTGGTAGAAGTTCTCCAGAACTTCTATACCATTTTTCTTGAGCATTTGGAAAACTTGTGGAAAGAAAAAAAGGATCGTGAAAATCAAAGTATGGCAAAGCTTTGATGTGGTAGAAGAAAAAGGAAAGGGCTTTTGTTGAATTTGGGGAAATCTTTCACTCTTATAGGCATGGCATAGCCCAACCTATATGTCATTTCTTTTTTTCTTTGATTGGTTGGTTGGAAAATGGAATGATTTTGCATCTTTGACCTGGCTTCAAAAACTTTTTTTTCCTAATGCATTCAACTTGATTGTTTTAATGCATTCCACACGTGTGTTTTATAGCTATAAAGGTGTGTAAACTTAAATAGGCTATAACTGTGAGTTGGTGTGCACACACCAATGAACACACAATTCTAACCTATTAATTTAAATGAAACTAAACACATAAAGGGCTTTCAGAAAATACTTTCAATGGGGAAAGATTTTTTTTAAAATCCGATCCTAATAATATTCCTAATGTTATAAAAAAATCAAGGCTTAATAATAACATACTTTTTTTAAATACATATATTACGGACATGTATACCACTTTGAGATATTCCAGCTTCTTGGCCAGACAATTTACATTTTGACTGCCAAAAAGTTCTCTCTTTTTTTCATGCAATGATTTAGCAAATTGACCAGGGCCAATCCATATTTTTCCATCCATAATCATAATCATGAATCAGGGTTTGCTTCTCTTTTAGAGAGAACCAGTTCTGAGGTATAGATACCATGTTCTTTGTGGATCTAGCAAACGCTTAGAGCTTTCCTTTACAATAATAATAATCTTTTCGCCTATGAGGCATACTTAATTTTTGAAAACTTTGCCAAGCATTTTGATATCACCCACCATCCAATAAATAAAAGACATTTATTTTACTAATTAAATCTCGAAGGGAAATATTTTGTCAATGTTCCAGTCTTCTCAAGTGGACTGAAGAGGGAAATCAAGCCAGTTCTCCATTTTCTTTTTTTAGTTCTATGGAGGATGAAGTATGATTTTTGCAGTGTGTTCATCCACAGCTGACCCCTTTTCGTGGACAAAACCTTTCTCACATCCCTTCTCTTAAATCAGATCTTTCACTGTTCGCTCTTATATATATATATATGTAATTCCTTTAAAAAAAATAGTAAGACTGATTCAGAAGTATTTTGGAAAAATAAGAAGCTCTTGCTTTAAATGGGTTTTCAGTTTTGCAGTGACCCCGCCTCTTGGGAATCGATTTTGTAAAAGTCATTGTTGATCAGAGGTCACATCTTTCTCTCTCTCTCTCTTTTTTAATGATCCAACATAGGCTAAGAGTTGGAAATTCATTCATGAGTATTTCACTTACGAGCACATACATTCATTTTACACGATTCCTCAATGTGGCCGGGGGATTGTGTGGTCTGCAGTGTTCCCACCTATAAAAAATACAAAAATATGTCTGCTTACCGGGATGTGAGCAGGGTTTGACTACCCTAGACCTATCACAAAATTTTATCCTTTTTTTTTTTATCCCCCAAGGAGAGATTCGCTTTTCTGCACCCTTAAATCCAACAATGCTCCATTAGCTTTAATTGTACACTGTCATAATATGGCAGGGAGTTCAAGTTCAAGAGTGACAACTTAAAACAGAATGGCTTTATTTAATTATAAGTGTACTGAATTTCATCTCCTTTTACTTGGGATGCTGTACGTGGGCCGTATCCAGGGGTGGGATTCAAAAATCTCAGCAACCAGTTTGCTGCCCATTTGCTGGGTGGGCGTGGCCTATTGGTCCATTTTTCGCCTTCCCAAGGGTCCGGAGGCTTCCCTCGGGCCTCTGGGAGGTCAAAAATGGTCTCCCCTGGGCTCCGGAGGCCCTCCAGAAGCCAGAAACAGGCCCATTTCCAGACTTCTAGTACTTCTGGAAAGCCTGTTTTTCCCCCTCCCAGAGCCTGCACTTACCTGCATCAAAAATGGGCCATGTGGAGACTCCTGGGAGGGGAAGGGAAGGGAGGGGTGGGGCCAGCCAGTCGGTTCAAATACCTGTTTGGCAAACCAGATGCAAATTTAACATCCAGTTCTCCCAAACCGGTCCAAACCAGTAGAATCCCATCCCTGGCTGTATCTGTATGTTTTTTTGGATTTTATTTAGTCCTTAAAATTGTAGAGTTATTCATCCTGAAAGGGAAATAGAAGTTGCATTTGATTACTAAATTATCAGGGTCTAAACCAGTGAAATTTAACATGGGGATAAAGAGGCTGTAAAGAAATACATTGCTAGAGTGAATGCGCTGTTAAACATAAACAGTTTTTATCCGGTGCTAAAAAGTTAATTGCTCTCCCTCTTCCCTCTAACATCCAGAAAATCAAAAGAAATGGGGTTGCAATAAACTGGTTATACAACTTTTCTTCACATGAACCTTGACAGCTGTAATCCAGGTAAAGGGAGGGAGGAAATCAAGTGACATTTCCTAGATGTTAGTGGAAGAGATGGAGATCAGACAGTGTGGGATTTTCTTTTCTTTTCTTTTTTTTTGCAAGCCAGAAAAAGAAAAATTATAGACCCCCGTTTGGCATTATGGTTATAGGGACCACAAACTAGGATGGAAGAGCCATTGTGGCATAGTGGTTAGAATGCAATACTGCAGGCTAATTCTGCTGACTGCCAGCAGTATGATTCTGACCGGATCAAGGTTGACTCAGCCTTCTATCCTTCGGTCAAATGAGGACCCAGATTGTTGGGGGCAATACGCTGACTCTCTAAATCACTTAGGTAAAGGTAAAGGTTCCCCTTGCCCATTCATGCTAGTTTCACCTTTAGGGGATGGTGCTCATCTTCATTACAGTACTGAAGAGTCAGTGCTGTCCAAAGACATATCTATGGTCATGTGGCCAGCATGACTAAATGCCGAAGGTGCACAGAATGCTGTTACCTTCCTACCAAATTGGTCCCTATTTTTTTACTTGCATTTTTACATGCTTTCGAACTGCTAGATTGGCAGAAGCTGGGACAGGTAATGGGAGCTCAGTCCATTATGCAGCACTAGGGATTCGAACCACCAAACTGCCGACTGAAAAATAACATGAAGCAGTAGCAATAGCAATAGACTTATATACCGCTTCACAGTGCTTTACAGCCCTAAGAAGTTTACAGAGTCAATGTATTGCCCCCCCTCCATCCGATTCCTCATCCTTATATACCTTATATACTATAAGAACTATTGTTATTGAAGGCACCAGCCAAGGAACTCAAAGGGCCATGCTTATTCATGATAGGTGACTTTGGGCCAGTCAGAAGCAAGCTGGAAGCAGTTTTCAGACTACCAACTTATTATTTAAGAAATTTATATGCCACTCATCTCATGGTGTCAGGGGACCCTGAGTGGATCACAACAAAATAATATGTTGTTGTCAATTCATTCGGGTCAATTATTCACTCAATTCTAGGAAGAAGACAATGCCAATGTCAACCCTGAAGCTGGCCTGGCCGAAGCCATCTTGGAGCTTCAGTGCTGCCACAGTGGAGCCAGGGCTGGGCTGCTGGGGGTTTGCAGGGGTTCGGGGAAGCCCCTAGCTAAGATTTTGTGCAGTTCGGAGGACCCTCAAATCCCACTCCTGACTGGCCCCACCCACCCTGCCCCTCCCCTCCCAGGAGTCCCCATGTGGCCCATTTTGGATGCAGGTAAGTGCAGCGTGAATGTGGAGGCTCAGGGAGGGTGAAAAATAGGCCTCCTGGAAGTTCAGGAAGGCTCGAAATGGGCCCATTTATGCCTTCCAGAGAGCCTCAGAAGCCCAGGGAGACCATTTGCACCCTCCTGGAGGCTCAAGGAAAGCCTCTGGAGCCCAGGGAGGGCAAAAACACACCCCACCATGGTGCAGGAGGCTGACTAGGCCACACCCACCATAGCGACACCCACCCAGCAACTGGGTACAGAACTCATTGCTAGATTTTTTTTGAAGTTCACCCCTGACGGGAGCTGAGGGATAAGGAGGTAGAAATTAGAGACAACTGCTGCCGTGTAGTCAAAATAAAATACTTTCTCTTGGGAACCAAGGATGTTCACACACTTGGCCAGAAGGAGGAGGAGTGATGTCACCAGACCATCAGACAGCGCCTTAATTGGACCATGTGACTGATTGTTTGGGGTCGAGGGAAAATTATTACTTTTAATTAGATGACCACTGCGGAATTATTCAGAGTCGGTTTTCACCAGAACTGTGCCAATATGATATTTCCAATAAAGCTAATCTTGGAGGAATCCACCTGCCTTGGAGTTTTGCTTGATATGGATCTATTACTTGGAACCCTGACAGTCAAACCAAAGACAACTGTATGGACTTCTCTAGGCAATCCTCAAATGTCAAGTACTGACTTAAAGGTGCCATAATAAAGAAATAAAGCAAGAAATGGATTAATCTTCCCCATCTACTTACACATGTTGTGAAACCACACCACCAGGTAATAACCAACCACTGTTTTCTTTATTCAATTGCCAAGATTTGTAACTTGTCTTTCTCCTTGGAATTCAAGTATACCTTCCCCCCTCCTTTAAAAAAAACACATTATATAATAATGGTTGGTTGATTACAGAATCAGCCAGATGTTCAGACTGGATTCCTATGTCCACCTAAGAATCATTCCCAAGGATCCTGGGCTCGGCAAATGATTTCTCATGGTGTTAAAAAATTGTTGCAGGATGCAAACTGTTCCAAGTTAAAGCTGATTTTTACAATCGACAGTGGTGGTTTTGTCAATACTAATAGTGATCCAGACACTTTGGAATTTCACCAAGAGGCATTTTCCCATGGTTGTTCTACTACTTCCACTACTACTTCCATTATTCTTATTATGAGTAATCTGCAGTTAAATTCACAGCCTAGGATCAGTGAGAACTTAATCATTCAAGTCCTAACCAAGGATGTACAAATTAAGATAGCACCTAATGACATAGGTAGTTCAAAGGCAGGTGGTTTTTGTTGTTTGGCTGTTTTAGGGTTTGTTTTTTGTAAAATTAGAATGTGTGGGTCTAATAAATTGAAAGTTTCCAACTATTGAGAGAGTCTTTTATAATTATAATTATATGCTTTTTCTCTACAATACCATGCAAAGTAAATTTAATAGCAATAGCAATAGCACTTAGACTTACATAATGCTTCAAAGTGCTTTACAGCCCTCTCTAAGCGGTCTACAGAGTCAGCGTAGTGCCCCCAACAATCTGGGTCCTCGTTTTACTGACCTCGCAAGGATGGAAAGCTGAGTCAACCTTGAGCCAGTGAGAATCAAACTGCTGAACTGCTGGCAGTCAGCATTTAACGGAAGTAACCTGCAGTACTGCACTCTAACCACCGCATCACCACAGCTCAAGTTTAAGTGAGATTACTAACTAATTATACTTTGGCACGACTCAAACAATGCACTAAATTTGATTTTGGAACTATGCCAATCATAATTTAATTTTTGGTAGACACTCAGCAAGCTTCTATGAAGCCAGTACATAGGTTATATTGCCTATTTTTGCTCATACATTGACTGATCACCTGTTTTCGGTCTTTCTGATATTCAAAATTGCAATTCATTTACAAGAGCCAATTGCAAAATTAAAAAGAAATAGTACAATTAAAACCAACAGAATCTTTTTTAAAGCAAGAGATAAATTTTAACCACTTTTCTTAAAAAAAAAATGATACCATACCTCATTTGTACCCCAGGAATACAAAATAAAAAGCATCTTAGTTCATACCAGATAAATGAGCTTGGGAAAAGAGGACTGGGTGGATGGCAAATGGATGGATGGATGGATGGATGGATGGATGGATGGATGGATGGATGGATGGACAGACAAACGGATGGATGGATGGAGGGATGGGTAGATGAACAAATGGTGTGACAAAAAGTCAATGTCAGCTCTTAACAAACACAATATCAAAAGTGGAAGACTTCAAAAGATCTTTTCCTGCACATCTAAGGTTCATACCAGGAAAGGCAAACCTCAAATTCAGATTATAAACTATTTTGGATTTTAAAGGTCAACATAAAAAACTTCAAGTTATCTCAGTAGGCAATTGCTATCCTATGTACATCTTTTACTACTAGGAATCATATGTTCTCAACACCACGGAGTTTGGTCAGCAGTCTAACCGCCATGTTTTCCAAGCCACTTCAATTCCTGAAAAATATTTCCATGGCGGTCTAATGTAAAAGAGGTAGAACATTTTCAAATGTGAATGACTATTGTTAAGCCTAATTTGCTCAAGAGGGATCGCAGCTGGAGATAAAGCGATAAATATGCAAACATGCCACAACCGTCACTTGCAAATCTAAGAACTCCAAACTGAAAAAAATTAGCTTGTTCTCCCATATTGTGAGAATTGCAGGGAGCAATACAGCTAAGGTGCAATCAGCATGCTACCAGCATCTGTTCTAGTGTTACAAAAATCCTTCTCATTTACATAGTTGTTAAAATTCATAGGGGACAACATAGTATTGTGTGGAATTTAAGTCGATGGCTTAAATATTGAACTGCAAACTTCCAGTCCTACTTTCTAAGCGCACCCCAGAAGGAAGGACCAAATTCACTGCAAAGAAATGTCTCCAAGACCATGTTTGTAAGTCAAGGACTACCTGTATACATCCACTGTGAAAGGGATCCAGGGTCGGTTGTAGCTCTAATCATGTACAACTGTCTAATGTGGAAAGTGATCTAGTGACACTTGGTCCAGGGGTGGGCTGCTAACAGTTCGCACCAGTTCAGGTGAACCCATAGCTAATTTTATGGCCGGTTTGGCGAACCGGCAAATCCCATCCCTGGTTGGCCCGGTGCATCCTGCCCCTCCCCTCCCAGGAGTCTCCACACAGCCCATTTTAGATCCCAGGTAAGAACAGGGCCCGTGTGGAGGCTCAGGAAGGATGAAAAATGGGCCTCCCGGAAGTTTGGGAGGGCTGGAAATGGGCCCATTTCCAGCCTCCAGAGGGCCTCTAAAACCCAGAGAGACCATTTCTGCCCTCCTGGAGGCTCAAGGAAAGCCTTTGGAGCCTGGGGAGGGCGAAAACACCCCCCATGCCATGATGCAGGAGGCCAACTAGACGATGCCCACCATGGCCACGCCCACCCAGCAACTGGGCAAAGAACCAGATGCTAAAATTTTTGAAGCCCACCCCTGACTTGGTCTCAATGACAAGAAGAAACCTCCTACGTATACTTCAGTAATAAAACACTTACGATCCATTAGAGCAAAACATAACATACAGTAGAGGGATTGGTATTGCTGTGAGATATGGAGCATTTTAATGGGTGTAGGTGCAACAACAATTTTAAATGCTCAGATTTGCTAAAGCCCTCAAACTAGCATAAATACTCAAAGTTCTAGCCATACAACTACTTTCTCAAAATCTTTACTTTATTGTTTGGAATCCGTGTTTGCAACAAATTGTTCCCATTCCCACATTCTCTAAAATCACAGGCTTAGTCTATATAATGCATCTGTGTGGTTTATAAGTATCTGTTGTGGTTAGCCGGCAGCAGGTACGGACGGCCGAGAAGAGCAAGGACTCAGATGAGGGGCCAGGACCATTAGGGAGTGGACTGCTGCCTTCAGAGACTGTGGGGGCTGGCAGCAGCGATGAGGAGGTTCCTGAGGAGCCTGTGCCAAGTGCGCATGCGCGCAGGGTTGCTCACAGGAAAGAGCAGCTGCAACAGCACGGGCAACTCAGGAGTAATGCTGCAAGGTAATGGCCCCTCCTTCAAGAAGATAAAAGCCAGCTATGAAACAAACGTTCTTTGCAGGAAGCAAAGACATTTTGAAACTCAGCCTCATGGACATTGCATTATCTTAAGTTGGTATTTGAAGACTCTTGTGTAGTGAAATATTTCTTATCTGTTATTCTTGGCAGCCTTGCACAGTTTTGGCGAGGCTTGTGCTTATCAAAGTTAATTAGTTTGCAGCAGCCTTTTAACCGGGGATTCGTAAGAATCATTAAATAGTTTCTGTTTCCTTTGGTTTGTGTTTGTTTTATCGGAAAAGGGATCAGAACAGTATCTAAAGAGATAAAAAAAATATTGACATGCAGGACCTCACACAAAGGTAGGATTTGATACCCTTTTTCCTGAATAGTGAATAATTCTCTGATAGTCCTCAAAGTATGACCACAATCGAGCCCAACATTTCTGTTGTTAAGTAAGACATCTGTTAAGTGACCTTTTATGACTTTTCCTGCCTGTAGTTGTTAAGTGAATCTTCAGTAGATAAGTTAGTAACACAGTTGTTAAGTGAATCAGGCCTCCCCATTGAAGTTGCTTGTGAAAACATTGCAAAAGGTGATCACGTGACCTTTGGGACACAGCAATGGTCATAAGTATGAACTCGTTGCCAAGCATCTGAATTTTGATCACATGATCATGGGCAGTGGTGGGATTCCAAATTGCGCCCTACTGGTTGAGCGCGTGCAGCACTCAAAGATCGCGCTCGGTGAGGTGAGCTGTTTTTTAGCTCAGCTGAGGCGCAGCAACCTGCTACAGCACGTGAATCAGCTGAGCTAAAAAAAAAATCAATGAATAAAGGACAGGAAAGTGCAGGGGCAGGTGGGCAGGACCAGCCAGAGGTGGTATTTGCTGATTCTCTGAACTAGTCAAAAATTCAACAACCGGTACGCATAAACCGGTCAGAACTGGCTGAATATTACCGCTGATACAAAGATCATGTATTAAAAATGGACGTCAGTCACTTTTTCCAATGCTGTTGTAATTTTGAATGGTCTTTAAATGAATTGCTGTAAGTCAATGACTACCTGTATTAGGAAATCTGTTTCTCCTTGCTGCTCTTCTCAAAGTAGCGCCTCAAAATCACCATAAGTGGTAAATAAATATGCCTCAAGGAAGATAGTCTCAGATGTATAGCATCTATTTGTACAACGTGCTTAATAAAATGCCCAGTAAGAAAAGTCGATCCTATAAAATCAATACGATATTCTCAGAGGGAAGCCATCTAGAGCACAGTTGGAAACAGGAGGCTGGTTGTAACACAATTTCATTCCAAAATCTGAAGGGTATTCATCTCTGCAGGCCAGTAGGAAATATCTGCCATAAACTTGCTAGAGATTGTGAGATTTGAAGTCTCAACACATATGGTTTGTAGTAGGTGTGAGAAGGTGGTTGTGCAGCAAATAGTTTTCGCATGAGATAGAGAGGGGATTTAAGTACTCATCCAAAGCTCTCTTTGGTAGATGAAATTAATCCCATGGATTGTTGGATTTGGTGTTCTTACTTTATAATAGTGCTGCCAAAGTCCAACGCTTGTTATTCTAGAAGGAACAAATCTGTCCACGGTAATTATCCTGCATTTTAAATAGCTGACAGTGAAAAAGCTCTGCTGGATTCAAAGCAAGCTTCCACCAGTCCAATGGGAATAATTATTCCCAGAATACTTATTATTATACCAGTTGTCTTTGACTTACAAAAGTTCATTCTGTGACTGTTCCGAAGTTACAATGTCCCTGGGAAAAAAAAGTGACTTATGACCGTTTTTCATGCTTCCAAGCCATTGAAGCATCCTCCCTCCGTGGTCACGTAATCAAAATGCAGAAGCTTGGCAACTGACTCCTTATTTATGACGGTTGCAATCTCCCAGAGTCACATGATCCCCTTTTGCGATCTTCTGACCAGCAAAAGTCAATGGGGAAGCCAGCAATCAAAAACTGTGTGATGAACATAATAACTGGAACGATTCATTTAACGACTGTGGCAAGAAAGGTGGTAAAATCAGGCAAAACTCACTCTAACTAATATTTCACTTTGCAAGAGAAATGTTGGTGCTCAATTGTAGTCATATGTCGGGGACTATCTATAGCAAGGGTGTCAAACTCAATTTCACCGAGCGCTGCATCAAAGCTGTGGTTGACCTCGGGGAGCTGGGCTGGCATGCCAATTGGTGGACATGGCCCACTGAGTGGGTGTGGCCAGCTTGATGCTACTCACTGGGCATGGCTGGCTGAGTGGGCTTGGCCAGCTTGATGCCACTCCCCAAACTGCTGATATGTTTCATTTTTACATTGGGTAGACCAAGCCGAAGCTATACAGGGCGGCCCCTTACATTTTCCAGGATGGCCCCGTGGGCCAAATCTGACCACAATGTGGGGTGGATCTGGCCAGCAGGCATTGTGTTTTAGAACCCCTGATCTATAGTCTCTCCAGGCCTTAGGAGAAAATAAGCCAACACCTGTAAGTCTTGTATAGCCAACTGATTGCATGAGGAAGGGAGGAGAGATACTGGGTCCATGTGATATCAATCCTCATGAAACTAAACCATTATAAAATTTTGAAAAGAACGTTTGATAGCTGTAGGATTGTTCCAGAATAAATTGCTGAAGATTGATATTCCTGCAGAGCATATTTCTAATTATAATGTTCTCAAGATTTTTTTTTCCCTAAAAAGAAGAGATAAGATGTTATGGTGGTCCCTACCAGAGATGAAGATTGAGGGAAAGCAATATACCATGTTTTCCTCAAAATAAGACCTACCCCATCAGTAAGTCCTAGCCTGATTTTTACACTTGCACCCGATATAAACCCTACCCG
This sequence comes from Notechis scutatus, assembly GCF_049901735.1. NCBI lineage: Eukaryota > Metazoa > Chordata > Lepidosauria > Squamata > Elapidae > Notechis > Notechis scutatus. The sequence goes on from NC_142012.1 coordinate 57,397,379, forward strand.
CCAAAATAAGCCCTAATTAAGATGCCACCCATTCCAGGGTGCACGAGTAAAATTTAAGCTAGGATGGGGGTGGGGGTGGAGCAGCATAAGAATCTGTACAGGAGAATATATTGATAGCTCAGGGTTGAAATGAGGATCCTTTGTGTTCTCTGAACTTGGTTGCTGTGCTGAAGATGCTACCTAGTTTGGGTAATGAAATGTTTGCAAGAAAGCAACCAAGTTCAGAGAACATCAAGGGCTGCTCAATTAGTCAAGCTATCAGCAAATCCCACCAGGAATAATAATAATAATAATAATAATAATAATAATAATAATAATAATAATAATAATAATAATAATAATGGTGATGATGATGATGATGGTATGGTGTGGCATAGCGTAGAATAGAATAGAGTAGAATAGAATAGAATAACAGAGTTGGAAGGGACCTTTGTGGTCTTCCAGTCCAATCCTCAGCTTAGGCAGGAAACCCTGTACTATTTCAGACAAATGGTTCTTCAATCTCTTCTTAAAATATTCCAGTGTTGGAACATTTACAACTTCTGCAGGCAAGTTGTTCAATCAATTAATTGTCAGGAAATTGCTCCTTAATTCTAGGTTGCTTCTCTCCTTCGTTAGTTTGCATTCATTGTGTCTTGTCCTGCCTCTCAGGTGCTTTGGAGAATACCCTCTTCTCTGTGGCAGCCCATGAGATATTGGAAGACTGCTATCATATCACGCCAGTTCTTCTTTTCATCAAACTAGACATACCCAATTCCAGCAACAGTCCTTTGTATGTTTTAGCTTCCAGATCCCTAATCCCCCCTTGTTGCTCTTCTCTGAACTCTTTCCAGAGTCTCAACATCTTTTTTACATCATGGCAACCAAAACTGGATGCAGTATCCCAAGTATGGCCTTACCAAGAATCAACAAAGCCCATAATACTCAACAAAATCAGCAATGGAGCAACTACTCCATAGGGTGAATCCTATTATCCTTGAAGAAGCAAGTTTTGAGTTTCAGGTCTTGAGTTTTAACTTTTACTACCATTCCAAAATAATTCACATTATTACAGAAGTAATAGTAGAGAAATAGCAGCAGATGCTGAGAGAATTAATCAAGAGAATGATGCCTGACATCCTCTGAATGGACATATGCCCCAAACCCACTGACTCAGATCTAGGAACAGTTTTCTGGCAAGAAAAAAATATTCTTGAACATACACAAAATTGAATGAAAAGATGGAGGAAGGAAACCGTCAAGTGAGGAAGAACACTAAGGGAGGATCTAACCTCCCTTATGCTACTTGGAGGAACTTAAATAGGTTGAGAGTTGGACTGCTTAAGTGTACACCAATAAGGGAAGGGAAGACTCCAGAGAAGTCTTAGTGGATAACAACATGCTAACAACATGTGAATGTGGAGAGACACAGAGTCTGGCCCATCTGCTGATATGTCAGCTGCTACCAGAAACATGTACCAATAATGACTTAAAATAAACGAGGAGGAGGAGAGGAGGAGGAAGGAAGGAAGGAAGGAAAGACAAGAAGAAAGAGAAGGAGAGGAGGAGGAGGCGAAGGAGAGCGGAGGAGAAGAAGAAGAGGAGGAGGAGGAGGAGGAGGAGGAGGGGAGGGGAGGAGGAGGAGGAGGGGAGGGGGGGGGGAGGGGGAGGGGAGGAGGAGAAGGAGAAGGAGAAGGAGAAGGAGAAGAGAAGAAGAAGAAGAAGAAGAAGAAGAAGAAGAAGAAGAAGAAGAAGAAGAAGAACAACAACAACAACAACAACAACAACAACAACAACAACAACAACAACCAGAAGAACAAGAAGAACAAGAAGAACAAGAAGAACAAGAAGAAATAATAATAATAGACATAACTGGTAGCTAGGCACTGCCATGAGATCTCACTGGAGAGATTGGATTCCATAAAATAAATGTATTAGACTCTTCCATAGATGGGTTTCCTGCCATTATAGAACAGATGCATTTTATTATAGCCACTTTCTTCAATTAAGATATCATCAAAGTATAATTCCACATGAGATAAAAATAAAAACAAAGCTTTTTTAAAAAAGAAAAGCTTGTTCAAAATCTAGTATCCAAATGTTGAACCAATTGTCAGATGAAGAGAAAGAAACAAACAAAGCAAAGAAAATTGGGAGGGGAGGCTCTTTTTTGTAAAGGATAAAAGGATAATTTGTTAAACAAGTTTGAGTTGTTAAACACTCAGGTGTATTATGCATGCATTTCCATGTATACCTGTTCCTCCTAGAATGTTTAAATATTAGGATTGGGTTAGGATGGGAAACCTGAATTCAAACCATCACTTCTAGTCTCAGCTATGAATGTTGGCAGGCTAACTTTGAGAAAACAGTAGGTCAATAGTAGGACAACCTCAGTGGATCTCTTAGGGGGCAGAGATAAATACTAATAATTTCACACAGCTCTATCCAAGTCCTTCTTCAGATTGTCAATGTAGAAACTGAATATTATGGCAGGACCAAAGACCACATGTCCTCTTACTTAACGAACTGACACAGGAGGACAAAAAAAGCATTGTCCTTTCTAAATTGAAGACCAAGTTTGCCTCTCCACTTCCCAGCGTATCTGCACAAGTCACCCATAACCCTGGGCCTTTGATTTCAAGAGTTCTTCATCAACCTGCAGATCAGCCCGTGCCTTTTTCCTTTGATGTGGGGTTAGCTAGAAGCAGATGTGAGGAGAATTGGCCTCCTCTTCAGGCCTCTTTCTTTCATGAAAGCACAGGCAGAGGAGACTGAATCTTCCTTCCTCAGTAAAGTGGGAGGCCCATAAATGTTCTTTGATTCCATTGGTGGGATAAGATCGGGGTGGGATTCTGCCGGATCGGACCGGTTCGGGTGAACCTCTAACTCCAAAGATCAGCTGGGAGTGAACCGATTTGCTCCGATGATCATGAGGGCCCAGCCAGCCGCCTCTGTGCTGTACTGACCTTTATCGTCCCAGCTCACATGCATCATGACCATCATTGGGGAAACGATGACAATTAACTCATTTCAACCCTGAGCTACAAATATTCTCCTTTGTTGGTATCAAAGGACAGTATCTGCATTTTTGCGTTAGGGCGTGCCACAAAGGCTGGTATATCTTGTCCTCCCTCACCCTTGTCTACTATGTCCTAAAGCTAGGTCAAACATCCTTTCTCCTTGTTTGCTGCGTTCAGATAGACTTTTCTTTCTGCTCAGCCTTTAATTATTGCATGAATCAAATAATTATTCAATGTTTTGCATAAATAGTAATGTGGATATTTAGAACTTAAGCCAAACATGCAGATGTTCCAATAGCTCTTCCTCTCTTGATTTATTGCTCAATTCATAAGCTCATACTCATTTTTGAAAGAATTGTTATTATTTACTTTCCACAATATAATGGTTGGCTCTGGCACAAGTGGGGAGCTTGAGCACTGAATATGCATTTCCTCATTTCAGAAATGCACCACATCTTACTAAGGAAGAGATGTACTTCCAGTGGTAGGATTAAAAATTTTTTACTACCGGTTCTGTGGCTGTGGCTTGGTGGGTGTGGCTTGGCTGGCATGGCTTGGTAGGCGTGGCAGGGGAAGGATACTGCAAAATCCCATTCCCTCTCCACCCCACTAACCTGCTTTCCAGCTCCCTTCTCCTGTGCAGGGCAATCAAAGAAGACCCAGCCAATCAGCTGGGACACGGGAGACAGAGAAGAGATGGGGGCGGGACCAGTCAGAGGTGGTATGTGCCGGTTCTCTGAACTACTGAAAATACCCGCTTACCGGTTCTCCAGAACTGGTCAGAACCTGCTGAATTCCATCTCTGAGTACTTCATCACATAAAGAAAGTCTACTCCAGTCCCATTTCTCCAGAATATAGACAATTGGGAGGTTATTTTAAAATGGAAAAACAGCGAAAAATAGAAGACTGTTTTAGCTTTTGAATAAAAGCCAGAACCTCCAGGAATCTGGGGAAAAAATTCCAGGCAACCTGAGGCCTAAACTTCTCTTTGTGTAGGAATAGATAACAAAATTTACTGTACATAGGGTTTTGTCATAGATTATAGATTTTATTTTCTATGGATGGTTAATTGCTGGTACATCATTAGGCAAATTATGAATTTAGGTTTTATGTCCTTTTTGAGATATAGCTCAGGCATGTGGAAGGGTATGAATTGTTTTTAATTTTTGTTGTTGCTCTTGTTCTTATTGGTGATCATTTGAATCCTGCCCAAAAACACTTTGTAGTAGGTTTTTTTTTTTTTTTTTGGGGGGTTGGTAATAGTAGTATATTGTGGCCTAACAGGAGTAGCACATTTTCTTTTTACAGTTTATCTTTACCTAGGAAATATATTTTATATTTTTAAATAAAGTTTGATTGTCTTTATGTCTTGTAAGATAGCTTTATCCCCCACCCCCCAATGAATGGTTAAATCCTGTAGCCACAAACCATTAAGTTATACAGAAAAATGTAGACATTAATTTCTTTTTAACTTTTGGTTATTAGAATGGCAGTGAAGAGCTGAAGACAGTGTGTTCTCTCTCTCCCTCTCCCTCCCTCCCTCCTTCTCTCTCTCCTCCCTCCCTACTTCCCTTTCTCACACACACACACACACACACACACACACACACACACGCAGGAAGGCAGGCAGGCAGGCAGGCAGACAGCAGGATAGAAACAATGATTCAGAAAAAGTTAACTTTTTATCTTAAACAAAAATCAATATATTTGGCTCCGTTTGTTTCCATAACAATTGAAAGTACAAGAGAACCTAGAATAATAGTGTAGCAAGGGGTCTGTCTTCTAAGTCAGGAGTCCCCAATCCCTAGTCCATGGACCGGCACTGGTCCCTGGCATGCCAACAACCATGCTGCACAAAGAAGTGAAGGCCCATCCATAAGATTCAGGACGCATGCAGAACCCATGCCCTCTCCAGTCCATGGGAAAACCTTTCTCCACGGAACTGGTTCCTAGTGACCAAAAGTTTGTGGGCCGCTCTTCTAGGTCTATCCCCTGCTCAAGCAGGAGACCCTATACCCAGGGGTAGGATTCAGTTTTTTTAACAACTGGTTCTGTGGGGGTGGCATAGTTGGTGGGCATGGCTTGGTGGTTATGTGACTGGGTGGACGTGGCTTGGTGGTCATGTGACTGGCTGGGCATGGCCAACTCAATGTCACTCACATTGAGGCATGCATCTCCTTGCCTGGCCTCTCATGACTGTGGGGATGCTGCAACAGTCATAAGTGTGAAAATGGTCATAAGACACTTTTTTCAGTGTCATTGTAACTTTTAATGGTCACTCCACATGAGCAAAGTACCAGCAAAGGAGGGGGAAAAAACTCCAGAGACGTTCCAGAGACAGGAAGTCTAGTCCTGCCAAGAATGTAATAAGGGTTAACGGAGAGGCAGTTTCTGTAAGCAACACCAGAATGTTTCCTTCCTGCCTTCCTTACAGGATTAGGCCAGTAATTTCTTCTAATAACCGGTTTTCTGAACTGCTTAGAATGTTAACAACCGGTTCTAGTGAACAGGTGCGAACTGGTAGAATCCCACCCCTGCCTATACCATTCCAGACTGCCTATCCAATCTCTTCTTAAAAACCTCCAGGGATGGAGCATCCATGACTTCCAGAGGCAAGCATTCCCACTGTTCTTTCAGGAAAATTCTCCTTAGTTCAAGTTTAGCTCTTTCTTTAATGATCTTTCACCTGTAGCTTCTTGTCCTGCCTTCAGGAGCTTTGGAGAATAGATTGGTCCCTTCTTCTCTGTGACAGTCCCTCAAGTATAACATGCCACCCCTAGTCCTTCACTTCTTTAAACTAAACAAGCACCAGCTCCCTCAACCATTCATCATTTGATTAGCCTCTGCACCCTTCCTCCTCTTTGTTGCTCTTCTCTGCATACTTTCATGGTCACATGATCAAAAGACACAGACTTCAGAGAGTAAGGACTGCACAAGTCAAAAAGAGGGCTGTGAAAATATCTGCAGACCTCTCACATCCTGGACACAAACTGTTTGAACTCCTACCCTCAAAACAATGCTATAGAGCACTGCACACAGAACAACTAGACACAAGGACAGGTTTTTTTTCCAAATGCCATCACTCTGCTAAAGAAATAATTCCCTCAACACTGTCCAACTATTTACTAAATCTGCATTACTATTACTATTAATCTTCTCATCGTTCCTTTCACCCATCTCCTCCCACTTGTGACTGTATGACTGTTACTTTTTCGTTTGTATCCTTACGATTTATATTGACTGTTTCCTAGTATGATTTGATGGCTTATTTGTACCTTATGACTATCATTGTGTTGTACCATATGATTCTCGACTCTTGATGAATGTATCTTTTCTTTTATGTATATTGAGAGCATTTGCACCAAGACAAATTCCTTGTGTGTCCATTCCCACTTGGCCAATAAAGAATTCTATCTATAGTCTATTCTATTCTATTTCCATTTCCTGTTCAATTCTATTTCCTGTTCTATTCTATTCTAATTCTATTCTATTTCCATTTCCATTTCCTGTTCTATTCTATTTTCTATTCTATTCCATTCTATTCTATTCTAAAATTCAAAGGCTTGGCAACTGACTCATATTTAGATGGTTGAAGTGTCTGAGAGTCATATGAATCCCTTCTGACAAGCAAAGTCAATGGGGAAGGCAGATTTTATTAACAACCATGTTACTAACTTAAAACAGCAATGATTCAGTTAATTGCTGTGGCAAGAAAGTTTGCAAAAACCCACTTAACAAATGTTTCATTAGCAACATAAATTTTGGGCTCAATTGTAGTCGTAACTCGAGGATAGCTGTGATTTGTTATTCAGTGTACCAGATTGCCCCTCTCTTCCTTGTATAACTAGAATCTGAGCAAAGCCTTTTGAAGTAACAGCCCCAAATTACAAGTGTTGAATTACACAATGCATGCAAAACTCATTTTCCCTTTCAGTAAGTGAAAAAGCACCACAGCAAGCAGAAATATTTGCAGTCAGCAAAAATGAAAATCCAGGAAGATAATCAATATTGGAAAGAACAATAGATCTCTAAATTCCGAGCACTCGACATTGGAACTGATTTAAAGAAGAAAGTCCTAAGGGGAAACCATTGAGTTTTCTGTCATCTCAAGCCTGGTAGAGTAAATGAAAATAACTGCGGCAAAGACGGGATTTCAGCCATCACTTAGCTTACCAAATACCCCTTTCTCCTCAACAGAGAGGAGCACAATCAATAATATAGCAAATAAGGCATCTGAATGTTGAACATTTGCACCACATTTACACCAGGGATTGAGAAATACAAACAGGTTTGCTTGTGTTATCAGTGCAAGCTGGTGATTTTGCAAAAAAAAAAATGGGGGGAGGAGGAAGAGGAGGAAGGGGAAGGGAAAGGAAGAGAGGAAGGAGAAGAGAAGGAGGAGTAGGAGTAGAAGGAGAAGGAGGAGGAGAAGGAGGAGGGGGAAGGAGGAGTGGAAGGAAGAAAAGAAGGAGAAGAAGGAGGGGAAGAGAAGGAGGAGGAGGACAATAAGAAGGAGGAGGAGGAGGAGGAGGAGGAGGAGGAGGAGGAGAAGAAGAAGAAGAAGAAGAAGAAGAAGAAGAAGAAGAAGAAGAAGAAGAAGAAGAAGAAGAAGAAGAAGAAGAAGAAGAAGAAGAAGAAGAAGAGATGATGATGATGATGATGATGATGATGATGATGATGATGATGATGATGATGATGATGATGATGGTGGCATTTTTAGCTCTCTGGAATAGAGTCAAAATTCACTTAACATAAAAACATAAACATTGGGCTCAATTGTGGCCATAAGTGGAGGACTACCGAAATATGCCGTGCCATCTCGCTCAGTTCCTTTGCTCTTTCTCAGTCACTGGGGCAAGCTAAGCTGTGACCATTTTCTACCCAAGAGTCACATTTTCCCATACATCTAAGCAACATAATGGTAAAGTTAAATGAGCAAAAGTCTATATTGAATCGTTACTGTAGGAGATCATGTCAGGGGCTGGTGAGGTCTCCTCTGAAGTTCCACAGTTCATTATAAAGAGAAAGCACATGTTCAAAGACACGAGCTCAGCTCCCAGGAGACACGCTATTTATATCTCGCCCACTGTTTTGTCGAACTAGGTAAAAAGCATTATATATAATGTGTGCAACTCTTATGAAACACACTGTTTTGTCGAACTAGGTAAAAAGCACTATATATAATGCGTGCAACTCTTATGAAACACACACAGGCAAAGCCTCTGCGGGTAGCTTTCAATGTACGACCACAATGGAGCTCAATATGTAAGTGAGACATTGGTGAAGTTAATTTTGCCTGATTTTACGACCTTTCTTGCCACAGTTAGAATAGAATAGAATATCAGAGTTGGAAGGGACCTTGGAGGTCTTCTAGTCCAACCCCCTGCCTAGGCAGGAAACCCTACCCCACTTCAGACAATGGTTATCCAACATCTTCTTTAAAACTTCCAGTGTTGGAGCATTTACAACTTCTGGAGGCAAGTTGTTCCACTGATTAATTGTTCTAATTGTCAGGAAATTTCTCCTTAGTTCTAGGTTGGTTCTCTCCTTGATTAGTTTCCATCCAGGGCTTCTTTTCTTGCCTTCTGGTGCTTTGGAGAATAGCTTGACCCTTTCTTTTTTGTGGCAGCCTCTCAAATATTGGAACTCTGCTCTCATGTCACCCCTGGTCCTTCTTTTCATCAGACTAGCCATGCCCAGTTCCTGCAACCGTTCTTCATATGTTTTAGCCTCAGGTCCCCTCATCAACTTTGATGCTCTTCTCTACACTCTTTCTAGAGTTTCAACATCTTTTTTACATCTTGGCAACTGAAACTGGATGTAGTATTCCAAGTGTGGCCTTACTAAGGTATTATAAACTGGTATTAACACTTCATGCGACCTTAATTCTATCTCTCTGTTTATGAAGCCTAAAACTGTGTTGGCTTTCTTGGCAGCTGCAGCACACTGCTGGCTTATTAAAGGAATCACTGCAGATGTTATGTTATTGACCAAATTATTAAGTTACACAGTGGTTCATTGAATCTGGATTCCTTGTTGACTTTGCTGGTCTGAAGGTCACAAAAGGTGATCACATGACCCCGGGAGACTGCAGCCATCGTAAATATGAGTCAGTTCCCAAGCATCTGAATTTTGATCCTGTGACCTTAGGGATGCCACAATGGTTGTAAGTGTGAAAAAATGATCATAAATATTTTTTTTTCCCAGTGGCGTTGTAACCGTGAATGGGCGCTCAACAAACTATTTCAAATCAGGAACTACTTGTAAAGTATCAAAGGTTTATGGCATGGCCGATTATATCTGTAAGTTAACTACTTCACATTTGTATGGTTGTTAGGATTGATTTCTAGAACATAAGAGCTGTGGTTAGAATGCAGTATTACAGGCTAACTCTGCCCACTGCCATAAGTTCGATCCTAACAAGCTCAAGGTTGACTCAGATTTCCAGCCTTCTGGCATCAGTAAAATTCTCAGAGATCCATCTCATCCTGGGCACCCTTTTTTTGAACTATTACCATCTGGCAGATGGTATAGGATAATAAAAACAAGGACAAATAGGCTGAAAAACGGTTTCTATCCCAGGGCAGTAGCTCTTTTGAATTCTGCTGTATAGTGCAGTATTGGTGCGGTGTTGGAGGAGGAGGAGGAGGAGGAGGAGGAGGAGGAGGAGGAGGAGGAGGAGGAGGAGGAGGAGGAGGAGGAGGAGGAGGAGGAGGATATAGACAACAGCCTACCCAACTCTCAGAGGAAACATGAACCCCAGGAACTGCCACAAAAACTATTTGATAACCAACAAAGATAGTTCATCTCCTACTACTTACTTTTAATGGCTATAAGAGGCCTATTGAGGCTGCAATTTCGGAACTGCCTCAAGGTACAATGCAACAATAAGCTGCTTCAAAACGTTCTCTGGATTTCATGGACTGGTGACTTCACAACTGTTGTCTAGAAAATGGGATGCTAGAAGCATATCAAACAACATTTCTTGCACCCTACCAAGGAGTAGAAAACATACAGTAACAGCAGTGTCCTTAAATGCCATTGCAAAGACCTTGCTCCCTTTCATAGCAGCCGAGCAGGTTGTTTTCCATGCTAGGAACTGACTCATGTTTAATTTCTGCACAGCAACACCAAAAAAAAGATTTATAGGGAGCCCTGTCTTGGACCACAGAAGAAGGTCGATGCTACAATATGGGATCCAAATGACCCTCAACTTACAACAGTTCATTTAGTGACCATTCAAAGTTACAACAGCACTGAGAAAAGTGACTTATGGCAGCATCTCCATGGTCACATGATCAAAATCCAGCCGCTTGGCAACTGACCCATATTTATGATGGTTGCTATGTCCCTGGCTCAGGTGATTTCCTTTTTTTTGTGACCTTCAAAATCAGTGGGAGGAGACAGATTCACTTAACAACCATGTTACTAACTGAACAACTGCAGGGATTCCCTTAACTAGGGCAGCAAGTGAGGTCATAAAATGGGGCAAAATTCCCTTAACAATTGGCCTACCTAGGCAACAGAAATTTTGGGCTCAATTCATAAGTCAAGGACTACCTTTATTTATCTCTGAAAGCAGATTGGTGTTGATGGAGGAGAAGGAGGAGGAGGGGAGGAGGGGGGGAGAAGAGGAGGAGGAGAAGAAGGAAAAGAAAAAGAAGAGGAGGAGAAGGAAGGGGGAAGGAAGAGTAGGAGGAGGACTGTGGAATCCTTGATGCTAGCTCTCTGAGCTTGCAGACATTTTATTACATAACTAGGTAACATAAACAGTGCTAGAAGAGAATGGAGTGTGGAAGAGGAGGAGGAAGAAGAGGAGGAGGAAGAGGAGGAAGAGGAAGAGGAGGAGGAGGATCTATCAATCTACAATAGCACAGCACATGAAGCTATGGACTATCACACTGGTCCAGAACAAGTCGTAAACTACAAAGTCTACAACAGTAGCAAAGGAAGGAGTGTGTATTCACACTCCAAATCAAGCATCTTAATCAGTACACCACATTATCTGCCTCTTATACAAAGACACACACACACACACACACACTCACAGGCAACTCCATGCAACAGTACTGTGTCATTTTCCCTTCCTTATTTTATCAATAAACCCTAAGTGACTAACCTGCTCAGAATTATATCTGATATGGTAATTTGTTGCTGTGTAAAGTCTTCAATGCATGCATTCAAGGTCACAGGAGATTACCAGAGAAGTGATTTCTACATTTTTTTTTTCTAAGAAGCACATTATTCATGGAAATAAATGATTTGCAAATTTAAAAATAGCCGAACAAGGATAGGCAGCAGCGAGGAGACAATAGTAAGAGCATTTATTGCTGCCAAAATTATAAAGCCTTATCCAGCTCTATTTCTGATGAACAATGATGGATGCTTATTCTATTCTTTAAGAGTATAGAAAAATGCTTTCAAAATCATCAATAGCATCAATTCTCTTTGGCATATGACATTTCTGGAAAAACAAGAATAGTACTTATTTCCAGATCAACTGCTTCTCTGCTACCTATGGAAATGTCAGTTTATTCATAAAAATTCTGCACTTTTGATCAAAGCAAGTTAAACTCTTGACTGCATCTGTCCTAAAAGTGACAAAATAATTGTGTACGATTCTCTGCAAAGCCAGTTATCAGAGGTGGTATTCGGCAGGTTCTGACCAGTTCTGGAAAACTGGTAGTGGAAATTTTGAGTAGTTCGGAGAACCGGCAAATACCACCTCTGACTGGCCCCACCCCCCATCTATTCTCTGCCTCCCGAGTCCCAGCTGATCGTCTGGGTCTTCTTTGGTTGCCCTGCACAGGAGAATGGAGCTGGAAAGCAGGTTAGTGGGGTGGGGAGGGAATGGAGTTTTGCAGTATCCTTCCAATGCCACGACCACCAAGCCATGCCCACAGAACTGATAGTAATTTTTTTTGAATCCCACCACTGGCCATGATATTGGTTGATGTTATAATAAAGGAGCTTGAACGGTTCTTACATAATGCCATTAGGGGGTGGGTGTATGTGTGTATGTATATTTGCAATGAGTTTTATTATTTCAAAGGGGAATAACTTTTATTCTCCTTTCTGTGCATTAGCTGTGAGATTGGTGGAAATAGGCTGTCGCTTTTCATTTCATTGATCAAAGAAAAATGGTCCCTCACAATTTTTTTTAAAAAAAGAATTCCCAATATTTGATGTTTCTTTGTCTTATAATTACTATTTGATGTACTGCTTTAATTAAAATGTTGAATTATCAGATGGCTTTTATATGTGTGGAAATAATTAGCTTTTTGTTCTCTGCAAACGCTTTACGGAAGTGATTTTATGATCCTTAATCATCATCATAATAATAATAATAAAAAAAAAATTCAGAAGAAATTTTATGCTACAGAAAAAGAAGAGGAAAAAAAAGTGGTAAATATTTAGAGATCCGGGATACCTAGAATGACTTTTAAATTATGTTTAAATTATGAGCTCAATGTCATGCTTTTTCGTTGTTCGGTTTTATAAGAAGCCATTCATTTCAATGGTTTTCACCAGTGGTGGGATTCAATTTTTTTTACTATCGGTTCTGTGGGCGTGGCTTGGTGGGTGTGGCTTGGCTGGCATGGCTTGGTGGACATGGCAGGGGAAGGATACTGAAAAATCTCCATTCCCTCCCCACCCCACTAACCTGCTTTCTAGCTTTGTTCTCCTATGCAGGGCAACAAAAGAAGACCCAGCCAATCAGCTGGGACTTGATCGGAGGCAGAGAATAGATGGGGTTGGCAGGGCCAGTCAGTAGTTCTCTGAACTACTCAAAATTTCCACTACTGGTTCTCCAGAACTGGTCACAACCTGCTGAATAGAACCTCTGATTTTCACGGGTTTGGGACTGGACAAGACTGAGCACATTCAAAGAGCAATGTAATGATTAATTTTAATATATTTTAAACAATTTAATCTCCTTAACAGTAGGCCTGGGACAGCTTTGGTTCAACTTGTTGATGGTCTGTGGAGGAGCTGAGATTGTGGTGAATCCATCATTGTATTCCATGATCTCTCAACAACTTTCAGTAGTGTTGACTATAGTATCTTTTTGAGTCAGCTCCATAGTTTAGGGATTGAGTGGACCCATAAAACATAGCCAGTCAAGGTTCCCTCTTAGTGCCTGGAGCTTGTGTGGGTTTGGATATGTGGAGTAATCATTTTCAACTCAATCCTATCAAAAGTGAATGGTTGTGGGTGTTGGAACCATCCATATCTGGAGATGTTCCATCTATGACCTTAAATGAGATTGCACTTCCTCTTTATAGGATGGCATACAATCAGCAAGTCTGCCTGGATTAATCACTCTTGTTTGAAAAGTAGGTGTCAGCTGGGCTAGCAAGACCTTGGCACAACTGTATCTGGTGCAGCCGTTGTGCTTCTCATAGGTCATAGTCATTCATGTCCAAATCACCTTGCAGCTTGACTACTGCAATATTCTCTGTATGGGCCCACACTTGAAGACATCCAGGAGTTTCAACTGGTTCAGATTGCAGTAATGGGCATGTCTGGGTATTGCAAGCTGTACTGCTTGTCAATTTGCTTCCTGTCCTGTTGTGATCTAACTGTTAGTTGCATGCATGAAAGTATGTATGTATGTATGTATGTATGAATGAATGAATGAATGAATGAAACATATACACACATACAAATATATCCATTTATCCAACTCTCTTACAGTTTTAAAATGAATTTCATCTTTGAGGCCTTCAGCACAAAGACTCACGCAAGGCAGTGGTTTCTTTGATGAGCAACACACGGGTTAAATAGATGTATTTGATTCACTCAATTTGTTTTAAACCAATGAGTGAAAAAGAACCTTTGACAAAACTGTCATTTTAAAAACACAGTAATATTTCATCCCCTCCGCACTATTTAGAACGCCTAGTACTGAAATGCTTCCAGCAAGCACTGTGTCTAATTTTTCAAAACTGTCATTTCCAGCAAATCTGCTTAGGCAAAAAATTGTATGCTGTTAGGAAATAGGGAGAGGAAGAACTATATTATAGAACACATTTTTTTTTTCATGTGCAGGTCAAAGTGCCATCCAAGCTTGCAAAATATCAGAAACATGGTATAATAAATTATAAAGTGACAATGACAGATTGGTTCAGGTCCATAAATCCAATGCACCAATGATTAGCCCTCAAAAATATTATTTGGCTTAGATCTACCGGTAGCTGGCTTTTCTCCTTCCCTGCACATGATAATCATATAATCAAAGTGTTATTTCCAGGAGAAATAATAAAATCCAATAAAATTGCATCTTATTGAAAAAGATACAAAAAGTGACCAATTGTTCTAATCTAATCTACTAATAAACTTCTGAGGCATACACTGCAGCTCTAAGCATGTTGGTACAGATTAATTTTCTGGTGACACATGCACAACTCTTTTCTCGAAACAACTTACGATCTAAAATTCAACGCAAGGAAAACATTACAGAAAGAAGTAGCAATAGCACGTAGACTTATATACCGCTTCACAGTGCTGTACAGCCCTCTCTAAGCAGTTTACAAAGTCAGCATATTGCCCTCATTTTACCAACCTCGGAAGGATGGAAGGTTGAGTCAACCTGTTGAACCACTCAGAATCAAACTCCTGGAGTGAGCAGTGAGTCAGCCCTGGAGTACTGCACTCTAACCACTATACCACCATGACTCTCAGAGTTTAAGGTAAGCAGGGAAACAATGTGCATCAGTTGGAAGTGGTTATGTTCAGTTGAATATTCTCCAACTGGATACCAATGAAGACATCACTTTCTAGAACCAGCATAACCATTGCTGAGAATTCTGAAAACTAAAATTCTCACTTAGGAAAGGCACCCACAATGGGGATCCTGCAAGAAGACCTGGAAATGTGAAGATATCTCAAATTTAGCAGAACGTAGGAGACTCAATGTTCCCGCTGAGGTCTTTGAAGAAAACCTATTCTCTAAAGCACATGAAGGCAGAACAAGAAGCAAAGGATGGAAACTAATCAAGGAGAGAAACAACCTAGAACTAAGGAGGAATTTCCTGACAGTGAAAACAATTAATCAGTGGAGCAACTTGCCTCCAGAAGTTGTGAATGGTCCAACACACTGGAGGTTTATAAGAACATATTGGACAACCATTTGAAATGCTATAGGGTTTCCTCCTTGAGCAGGGGTTGGGCTAACACTGTGGCCCCCAAACTGGTCACTAAGGACCAGTTCTGTGGAGAAAGGTTTTTCCGCGGACCGAAGGGGTGTGTGGTTTTGCATGCTGTCTACATCCCATTGCTTGTTTGTGTATGCCACTGACCAGTGCTAGTCCACAGACAGGGGCTGAGGACCCTGGACTAGATGACCTCCATGGTTCCTTTCAACTATGTTACTCAGTTAAAAAAAGGCTGTTATCACATAGCTGTTCTTGGTAGCAATTCTAAACATACAAATCAGGAGAGAGAGGAGAGGAAAGGAGAGGAGGTGGTTGACAAACATAAAGACCAATGCAAATTCCCTACAAAGCTCACTGAAGCATATGTGGGAGTTCCACTATTTCTTTTTTTCAATCACCTGTGAAAGATACATTATTTGTATAATGTACAAATAATGGGTGAGAGTCCCTGTAGAGTTAGAGTTGACTGTATGTATCTCTACACCCAGGGGTGGGCTACCGGGAGTTTGCAGGGGTTCAGGAGATCCTCTAAGATTCTATGCAGTTTGGAGAACCCCCAAATCCTGGCTGTCCCCACTCACCACACCCCGTCTCTCCCAGGAGTCCCCACATGGACCGTTTTGGATGCAGGTAAGTGCAGGACACACAAAGGGCCTTGGGGAGGGAGAAAAATGGCCCTCCCGGAAGTTCAGGAAGGCAGGAAATGGGCCCATTTATGGCTTCCAGAAAGCCTCGGGAGCCCAGGGAGGCCATTTTCGCCCTCCCAGAAGCTCGAGTAAAGCCTCCAGAGCCTGGGGAAGGCAAAAACGCTCCCCACCGCCATGGTGCAGGAGGCCAACTAGGCCATGCCCACCATGGCCACGCCCACCCAGCAACTGGGCAGAGAACCGATTGCTAAATTTTTTGAAGCCCACCCCTGTCTCTACCCTCCCGAAGATGCAGGATTGTAACATCCTAGTAAAAAGGAAGGCAAGAAGTGAATTCTGAAGCCATAACTATGTGGTACCTGTTCTACTGTCCTCCAGGTGACAAGTTAAGATCGTTACTTCTAGGCTGAGGCAGACATTTGGAATGGGGTGGGAGAGGAGTAAGATCCCTCAGCTTCAGGATAAGTTAGTGGATATGCCCATCCAGGGGTGGGATCCTGCTGGCATAACAACTGGATTGGTGAGCGCACATGCGCAGTACTTGTAAATCAACTTCTCCTGCAGGCAATAACCTTCTCCTGTTGACCCGCGGCACTCAGCTGTGCTGCACAAGGCAACTAAGTTTGCTTTAGCAGGGAATAGCCTAGAGCCCGGGCGGGCGGGCGGGCCCAACCAAAGAAAAGAAGATCTTTGGAGCAAACCATTTCTGTGTCAGCTGCTCTTCAGAGCTACCAGTTCTATAGAACTGGGCTGAACCAGTAAAATCCCACCTCTGCGCCCATCTATCATCTTTTGGTATTGAAGGATTATGGGCCATCTGTTCTGACCAAGGCTTCCTGAGATTGTAATTAATCATATGCTTAGTCCAAACAACTCTTGTTTTATTTCAATGCTGGGAATTATGTTCATTCCCAACCCGTAATGAGTCCCAAACAGTCTCTCAAGATAAGCACCCACCTTGATCTCCTTTGAATTGCTGCCAAATTAACTGGAAAAAAAAACCAATCGAAGTACAAAGTCCACACAGAACTTCAAGGTTTAACCGAACAGAGCGAACAACTTTGCTTCCTGCAAAGGTTTCTCTACCTTTGGACTTCCTTTATGGGAGGGGAAAACACCTCCAAGCCTTACTCCCGAGTCACCCCTTTTGTCTTAGCTGCTCTTGCCTTCGGGCATCTCCGCAAACATGCGCACTGGGAATAGGCTGCCCTTGTTCCTCTGCCTCGCTGCTGCCAGACTCCGGAGGGTCCAGAGTTAGCACCCCACTCCCAGGTGGTCCTAGCCTCATCTTTACATCAGATGCAGGACCCTCGTCTGAGTCCTCCCCAGACTCCCGGACTGGTCCCCGTTCTTCCCCACTGTCGGATTCGGCTGCCATCTGCACAGGGTCTCCGATTAAAAAACAACAACATTTGCATATCTATAAAAGAACCAAGGGATATTTGATTGTATGGGTGGTTGCTTTCAAAATGGCTGCCCCCTTGTCACATGTAGGTAGGATCTGCCATTCCTTCAAGCTGTGGGATTCACTTGGGGCAGAGGTAAGAGGATCATCTCTGAATCTTATCTAAACTTGAATTAGTTTAATTATAACTAGGACAAGTGGTAATTGAAGACACTGGCATAATGAAACTAGATAATGTACCACTTCTGTCTTGGGTCAGTATGAAGCTAACTTGATAGCTAAGCGGAGCCGTCTTCCACTGTTTGCTTCAGATCTCTTTATAAATATTTAAGAACAGTCAAGCTCTAGGAATCCCAATAACCATCTTTCACCTCTGTCTTCAAGAGAAGGCACTTGTAACCATATATGCCTTCATTATACTAATTAATTAAAAACAGACACGAAAAAGAGTACTCTCTCTGGTATTACTTTGCATTTCCTGTGAGCAGTTTTTATAATGAGCTTTCTAATCTTCCATTTAAAAAGAAAAAAGAAAAGAAACAGAAACAAAACATCAAGTCTGCAATGTTGAGTTTGCATTTTTATATTCGATGCTTTTAAAAAAAAATCACCAGGCGACATTACTTGAATGCAAATTGTCAGATCAGAAAAGTATAATATGGTATAAGAGGTAATATCATACAATACATTCCTGAGCCTATATGCATTTTCATAAATCATTCTTAAAATACATTTGCAAAGGTCTTTCTGGGTTTTCCATTCTATACTTTTTCACTTTACACCTGGATTTAATGGATTCCATTAAACATATTGTGTTTCCATATTCTGATGCCAGCAGTATAAGCAAGGAAATATTAGATTTGTTTCGGTACAACACTTCCTAAATTGAGTAGATTCCTATTAAAATGTTCAGGAGAAAATGAATAAATAAAATAGCAAGGTTTGCTTGCCCAGCAAATTCAATGCATCCTATTGAAAAGTGGATTTAACTGTTATATATTTATAACCCAACTTTTCTTTAAAAGGGAAGGGACTAGTAAACACAACACAGTTAAAATGAGCAAAAACATAGTGTGTGTACGCTGTGTACAACATCATTCTGAAACTCACTTGTCCCTTTCAGGCTTTTCTAAAGGGTAAGCCCTTTAAAAGTTAGAAAGGAAGGAAGGGAGAGAAAGGAAGGAAGGAAGGAAGGAGGAGGGAGGGAGGGAGGGAGGGAGGGAGGGAGGGAGGGAGGGAGAGAGAGAGAGAGAGAGAGAGAGAGAGAGAGAGAGAGAGAGAGAGAGAAAGAAAGAAAGAAAGAAAGAAAGAAAGAAAGAAAGAAAGAAAGAAGAAAGAAAGAAAGAAAGAAAGAAAGAAAGAAAGAAAGAAAGAAAGAAAGAAAGAAGTACGTAGATAGGAAGGAAGGAAGGAAGGAAGGAAGGAAGGAAGGAAGGAAGGAAGGAAGGAAAGACCAGAAGACGCAAATAAGAACGCTTCAGCAAATAACAATGTTATTTACATTTGGAGTCAAATAATTCTCTGTGTAGCTTAACTCCACTTCCATTATTCTTACATGCATAACATTTAAGGGCTGTCAATCATGCAGAAATCTACATCATTAATTTCCTGAACATCGTTCAACGCATCTGGTTTGGGTTATTGTGCCTTTCCCCAAGACGGGTCAGTATTTCCTATGACGTATTTATCTAAACCTCCAGGGTCTGATCAGAGGTCGTTTGTCTCAGATCTAAAACTCAGGAGGCCCGAGACCTTCCCTCTCTCCCAATTAAAAGCACACAGCATTTTTAATTAACATTCTGCTCCACTTAATACTTCAACCTGATGTTGTGTAAAGAGTACAGGTAATCCTTGACTTAAAACAGTTTGCTAAGTGATCGTTAGAAGTTACATCCGTAGGGGGGAAAAGTGAGTTATGACCATTTTTCACACTTATGACCATTTCAGCATCCCCATGGTCACGTGATTTACATTCAGATACTTGCCAACTGGTTCATACTTATGACGGTTGCAGTACCCCGGAGTCATGTGAAAAATGAGCTGTCAGGGTTCCAGCAAACCTCCATTCCAATCAATAACTCCGACACAAACATATCTCAAAAGTACCTTTATTAGAATAGTAAACTGGCATATCTGTGGAATCCCAAATCTGAAAGTTTCCGGGCTTCCTATAATTTCCCAAACTACAAATCCATCCCCCCTTGGCCATCATCACATCACATGGCCCAATCACGATCCATCCAAAAGTAAGGTCCTTATTTCATCCTGCGCTATACTCAATGACCTTGAACTAACAAAAGAATTTTATTTTGTCTACTGAGAGCTACTCAATTGAATCCACCCGCTCCCACTTTCTCAGGATACGTGGCAGAGTGAAACCATCAAATCTCAATATGGCTTCCAAAGTTGACATGAGCTACTTTGATGACTGGACACCATCAAAGCTGACACCAGCAAGATCAGAAGATCTGGAGAGATCTGCCCCATAGAATTGCCAAGAGTAGGGCTCAACCCAATGGACAACATGATCATCATCACTGACACGTATGAGACACGTGTTTATAAAGGGGACATTGATGGCATGGTAATAGTCAATTGATTGATCAATCAGCCAGCATCTCTGTGCTCATATCTGTATTACTTCTACTGGTTAAAGTTATTCGGTTTGATATCTGTATTACAGCCCAAGGGTTGTAGGGTTTGGTGATAAATTAGGCCAGTATGGGTGTACCCAGGCGCACATAGTATGCTATTTTGGAGCCAAAGGATTTACTTTCAAATGAAAACTACGCACAAAATTGTTGGTTTATGATATGGTGGCATGGCTACATCACTTGTTGATCTATTGGGGGGGGGGGTCAAACTCAATTTCATTGAGGGCCGCATCAGGGTTATGTTTGACCTCGGGGGACTGGGGTGGGCGTGGCCATGGTGGGCGTGGCATAGTCAGCTTCCTGTATCATGGCGGGAAGTGCGTTTTTGCCCTGCCTAGGCTCCAGAGGGCAAAAACAGCCTCCCGGGGCTCTGGAGGCTCTCTGGAAGCCGAAAATGGGGAGAGGAGTTTCAGTTTTAGTTTCACAGCAGCAACCAGCTTTAGTACAGAACAGTTGAGCTAAGCCACGCCCACGATCCTTGCTGTCTCCTTCTTGTGCTCACACAGAAAATAATTTTTCACTTTCCAAACAGCCCTCAACACTCTCACACACTGACAGGACGCTAGCCTGATGAATACCGATGGATGCTGGTAGGGAGAGGCAGAATTTTTTCCCCCTTATTTTCCTCCCCAAAAACTAAGCCCGATCACATAGTTGCATAACGAAGCACGGGTATCCAGCTAGTATTAATATATTTTATAGGGTTCTAATTTTAAGGTGTTTTTTAAATATATCATATGAAGCCTGAGATCTGCACTGTTTAATTTCATTGTGTGGTTTTGCAATTCCCCCCCAAAAAGTTTTCAAACCGTGCCTCCAAACACAGGAGCAAAGACAGCAAATGTTAGCAATGTGGTAAGGAGGAGTAAATCCCTCTGAATACCATATTTTCCACAGCCACTAAATGTCCTCTGGGGTACAGCATTTTCATTTAACAGCTTCCATTGATTTGCAGATATTCTATTATAATAAAAGAAAGTGAGACAGTGAGGAAGGCTATGCAATCAATTTGAATAAAAGTAAAAGTGGTCGATATAAATAGTCCTATCACCAGCTCACAAAGAAAGGCAGAAAGAATAAATAACTTTTGATAATGAGTAAGAGTCGACAAAATAAGAAGCTATTGAAAACAGTTTTCCCTGAAGAAACAAAGGAAAGCAGCATTGCTTTGCACAAAACATATCTACCATTATCCCTGCGGATAATCTATTAGAATCTCTATTGTACTTAGGATTCAAAAATATGCCCTGCTTTGGCCTTAGGTTTTACAACCGCTGCTATCCTGAATAACAATAAAAATGAAGTTGACAGACGATATGGAAGAATGGCCATTTCTAGTTTAAAAAGAAACATTTCTTCAAAGTAAGATCAGTGTTTAAAGGCGACACTTGTATAGGCTTTTTGGCAAGCAGTCCAAAAGTTATTTTCTAGAAACTTCTTCTGATTCTGCCCCACCCCCCAACTTTCCAGTCTATATCAGGGGTCCCCAACCCCCAGTTGGTAGATTGGCAACAGGCCGTGGCATGCCAGAAACTGGGGCAGGCAAACAAGCAAAACCCCATCTGTGGGATGCAGGCAGCATGCAAAACAATGCTCCCTCTGGTCTTTGGAAAAACGGAAGTGGATGTCAGCCTTGGAAGCCATTTTGTTTCCATTTGGAAGCTTTGAGACTGACACATTCAGGGCCTGGGAATTTGGGAGGGGGGATTTCATAGCGAGGTAGAAGTTTAGACACAACAACATTCTTCTCAGAGAGTCAAGGACATGTTGCCCAGCTCCTGGAGGGGAGTGATTAAAGGATTGTTTCCAGTTGGGATGAAGATTTGATTGGGCCATGTGATGGACTGATGGGTGTAGGGAATGGATCTTGGATTTCTTTTTTGGGAAGGGAAAACCTGGAACTCTCAGATTTGGGTTTTCCCAGATGTGCCAATATGACAACTCTAATAAAATGGAACTTTGAGGAACTGCTTGTCTCAGAGTTTATTGGTTTGAAGTTGGTTAGTTGGCACACTGACACCAGACCCTGGTCTCCAAAAGGTTGGTCCAAATAATACCCCTGGTTTTGTCTAATTGCTCCCCATCTATTTAAATTCCTGCTAGTCCTTTCCAGCTCTAGGGAACAGTGCTCATCTCCGTTATCAAGCCAAAGAGCCAGCACTGCCTGAAGACGTCTCCATGGTCATGTGGCTGGCATGACTAAATGCCGAAGGCGCACAGAACACTGTTACCTTCCCACCAAAGGGGTCCCTATTTTTCTAGTTGCATTTTTACATGCTTTCAAACTGCTAGGTTGGCAGAAGCTGGGAGAAGTAACGGGAGCTCACTCCATTATGTGGTGCTCGGGATTCGAACTGACGAACTGACGACCTTTCTGATCGACAAGCTCAGTGTCTTAGCCACTGAGCCACCGTGTCCCTTACATTCCTGGTTAAGACAGTAGCAAACCTGATGTTTTCATTAATGGATCACTTTCAGTTACCGGTGTCAGCGTGATTTATTTGCTGCTCTTTAAGGATTGCCCAGATTCAATATCAAAATATTTATAGTAGTTTAAAAGGGACAAAGTAATATCAGCATGGTGCCATTGAAAAGACACATCTGCAGATGTATAGCCAGTCCTCAACTAATGACCACCATTGATTGAGCCCAAGATTTTGATTGCTGAGCGAGATATTTGTTACGTGAATTGGGCCTCATTTTATGACCTTTCTTGCCATGACTGTTAAGTGAATCTGGCTTCCCCATTGACTCTGCATGTCAGAAGGTCTCCAAAGTTGATCACACGACCCTAGAACACTGCGACCATCATAAATAGGAGTCAGTTGCCATGGGTTTGAATTTTGACCACCTGACTATGGTTGTGTGAAAAATGGTGATAAATCTTTTTTTTTTTTTCATTCCCGTTATAACTTCGAAAGGTTACTAAACAAACTGTTGTAAATCAAAGTGCATTGCAGAAGTGGTATTCAGCAGGTTCTGACCGGTTCTGGAGAATCAGTAGTGGAAATTTTGAGTAGTTCAGAGAACTGGCAAATCCCAGGTCTGACTGGCCCCACCCCCATCTATTCTCTGCCTCCCAAGTCCCAGCTGATCGGCTGGGTCTTCTTTTGTTGCCCTGCACAGGAGAACAGAGCTGAAAAGCAGGTTAGTGGGGTGGGGAGGGAATGGGATTTTGCAGTATCCTTCCCCTGCCATGCCCACCAAGCCACACCCACCAAGTCACACCATGTCCACCAAGCCACGCCCACAGAACCAATAGTAAAAAAAAATTGAATCCCACCACTGGTGCGTTGGGATAGTTATATGAGTTTTAAAAGGGAAAAGTAATACAAGCAGAAACAGGGCGTTAACATTGTATGGTAAGATATGGGAGGGGTCAAATAAAACCCCAACAAGCTCATGTTATCCCTTTGTTATTTTATTATATTTTTGTATGGTATCCAAAAGACTTAAAGAGGCCTGCCACTTTGGTAGTTAATGCTCCATCTGTTCAAGCATGAAAAGAAGTCACTGCATGAAATGAAAGGCGATAAATTTATTGGATGCTGAAGGCATGATTGCTCTTCCTTCTCCAATAAGAGTCACGGTATTTAAGATGTCCTAAAGGTATGCATGAATCTTTCCTCTTCCATCTGTTATTTTCCCACACGGTGTTCATATAGATCTGAACTGCATCAGAAATAAGAACAACTTTCCATCTGTCCCGAGTTTGCATGCCACCCGCCCCCTTAATATTTGCTGCATACATATATTTTTTTTTAAAAAAAATCCAAATCAATTAATCTGGGCTCAAATATGCAACAATGCAGACACAATTGAAACTCAAGGAGAAAGATTTCTGCAACAGATTAGCCTATAATAACAACCTAAGTCCATCATGACAAACCTATGGCACGCGAGCCGCAGGCAAACTTATCTCCCTGTTTATGTGCCCACCTCAGAGTTGATTTTCAGCTGGTTTAAGGTCTTTTTTGGCCTCCCAGATGCTTGAAAAAAGCCTCTGCAGGCTTTGCAGGATGAATAATAGGCCCATTTCGTCACTTCCTGTAAATACCGGAAGTGACTAAATGAGCCTATTATTCGGGCTGCAAAGCTTGCAGAGGCTTTTTTCAAGTCTCTGGGAGGCTGAAAAAGGCCTCAAACCAGCCAAAAATCAGCTCTGAGGCATAGTGCAAGTAAGGGGATGGCGTGGGAAGGATTATGCATGCATGTGCAGGGGGTGTGGGAGGGGCGCACGCATTGCCTTCCGGATTCTGGCATGTGAGCGAGCAAGTGCAAGTGCAGGCACAATTTTTGGCACAGAAGCCCAAAAAGGTTAGCCACTATTGACCTAGATAAAAAGTAACCAATGTTAGGGATTAGAATCTCACCGCATGCCAAGCCTTGGTTTGAGTTGAGTAAGGATCTTGCTTGAATGCCAGCAGTTGTATCTATTGTATCACTTGCTTTCTCATCTGCAGCTAATAAACTTTTTATTATTTTTGTCATGTGCATCAGAGATACCATGACTAAAGACAATATGCACATCTTAGCATCACACCTAATTTTCTCCCCAAAAGAACATTCAGTTTCCTGCTCTTCTTCAGTACTGGGATTATTTGGAAAGTTAAAAAGTCCCTGGTTTTCCAAATATCACCTATTGTTTTATTTTCTAACACTAACGAAATTCAGGAGCTATAAATTGAGAAACTGATACAGTAATTAGCTATGACATTGTTAAACACACAATGTTTAACCATTGAGCACAAAAAACAAAGTTTTGTGCTGAAATTGTTCTACATTTCTGTCCCAGCAACAGAAAAGCTGTTGAGGTAATTCCTCGTTAGGAGAACAAGCGCATACAGGGAGACATATTTGAGAGTAGTGTTTGAATAATATATACACAGCACACAGATACACTGTACAGTAAATGTAGGTTTTTACTTCCAGAAACTTTTAAGCAAAGTTCAAACACAGTCCAAAGTCATTCACAGTTAAATCAGTCAGTTTTCAGTCCAGGGATAATCCAATAACAAAGTCCAGTGTCAAAAACAGTTCAATATCAGAGTTACATCAAATCCATGAATATCAGTCAATTAGAAGGAACGGCAAAACTCTCCAACAGAAGGAAAAAGAAACTCACTGAAACACACTCTCTTCTTAGACTAAGACTAAAACAACCCAGGTTTCTGGTTTCATCTTATGGCCATTTGAGAAACCACACCCAATTACAGTTTTGCATTTTCTTAAAGAGACAGTATTAAAATGTCTATCCTGGTTTATATATTGTCCAACCCAAATAGCTGTTAGGTAACTTACATTCCTATCAAAAGCAATCCATGTTAACCCCCCAAGGGGTATAATTTGGCCAGCAATACATTTAAAATGCAACACTCTATTTAAGGTCTTGTCAGCAAGGTAACCTTAAATTTGGATGTAAATCTGAAGCAACACAGAGGCCTAATTGCATCCTATCTATAGGAGCGAGTGCTCCAATTATAAATTTAATCATAGAGTTCAAACTTCCAAATGAAATGGATGGAGTATCCCATGTGTAGCTGATTCCATTTTAAACTCCTTGTGCCGAGCATCTAGCTGTCACTTGATGATTTTTTGAAAATTAAGCAGGGGTGAACCTGATTAGTACCTAGAGAGAAAGCCACCAAAAGGGACAGAAATATAGAACAATTTCAGCATGAAACTTTGTTTTTTGTGCTCAAATTGTTAAACATTGTGTGCTTAACAATGTCGCAGCTAATTACTCTATCAGAGTTTCTCAATTTACAGTTTTGTGTGAGCAAGGCGTGAACATATATCCAGGCCTCAAATTTGGAGCCAAACCAAAACCCGGAACATCACATCACAACCACCCGCTCAGGATATCACATCACAGAACTCAGGAGGTTACACCACAAAACCTCAGGATGTTGCAACACAGCCAACGACCCAGGAGATTACAGCACAAGACCCAGGATGTCACAACAATAGAACTCAGAAGGTCATCACCCAGCCCATGACCCAGGTCGTTACAACACAGGAGGCTGATAGACACACAGCCAATACCTCAGCCACACATGTTCTTATGAAAAAGCCAGCCAATCTGAAAACATCAACTCCATCTACCAATCAAGAAATGACAACACAGCCAACCTCCCCACCAGTATATATAGGGAGACGGCAGCTCCGATCACACTTTGCTCGCACAAACATGAAGCCAAAAGCACCAGCCTGAAGATGGCGAGTGGGACCTCATCGAAATGTTGCCAGGATACTCTCAATCTTACACGGGAAAAGACCCAAACATGCCAAGACCTGCATACCTGTACCCATGAATGAATGAATGAATATATATATATTCTTAAGTTTTCGTGGGTACTTACATTTATGGTATTCAGCTTTGTTCGGGTATATATTTGGGTATATATTCACGTGTGTGTGTGTGTGTGTGTGTGTGTTTTCTTAAGTTTTTGCGGGTATTTATATGTATGGTATTCAGCTTTGTTCGGGTATTTTCCCACGTCATTGTAGTTGTGCTTTTAAAGTTGTAGCAATGTTTCGGCAGAATCTCATCTGCCATCATCAGGCTTCTGTATAGTGTTCGTGTATGTATGTATGTATGTATGTATGTATGTATGTATGTTTTCATAGATTTTCACGGATACAGGTCTTGGCGTGTTCGGGTCTTTTCCCATGTAAGAACGAGAGTATCTTGGCAACGTTTCAATGAGGTCACAATAGAACTCAGAAGGTCATCACACAGCCCATTACCCAGGTCGTTACAACACAGGAGGCTGATAGACACACAGCCAGCACCTCAGCCACACAGGTTCTTATGAAAAAGCCAACCAATCTGCAATCTGTCTACCATCCCTGTCCTATTGTCTCCATTTATTCATACCTATTTCCTGTATTCATACTCATGTTTATTCTTATACCTATTATATCTTGTAAGTGATTGACAAATCAAATAAATAAATAAAATAAAATAAATCAGAAATGGGGAGATGATAAGCCTCCTGGGAAAGCCAAGGGAAATCATCAAAACTATTAAAAAGCAAAAGTTAGAATATTTCGGACATGGGATGCGACATCTGGAAAAATACAGCATACTTCACTTAATCCTCCAGGGAAAGATTGAACGCAAATGAGGCCCAGGCAGAAGAAGAACATTGTGGCTTCCAAATCTAAAAGTCTGGTTTGGACAAAACTCAGAAGAACTTTTTCATGCATCTGTTGATAAAAATAGGATCGCCAACATGATCGCCGACGCCTGATGATGGATATGGCACACAAAGAAGACGACGACTTACAAACCCTGTCCTTACTGGTGTGAAGTTGAACTTGACTTATGGGCATCTTTACCTTTTTTTTTATGTCCATGGAGATTCTAAATCATCCAGGTCATGGTTGTCCCAAAGATGCTTTTTTCAGGAGGCAACTGGACTGTCTTGTTTTTCTTCAAAGACATTTCGCTTCTCATCCAAGAAGCTTCTCAGTTCACCAATTGAAGAAGCTTCTTGGATGAGAAGTGAAATTTTTTCAAAGGAAAACAAAAAAAAACCCAAGAAAGTCATTTTACCGAGTATGTCCTGCACTGTATGAGTATAAGATGATGTCAGCTCTTTCTGTTACCTAAGATCAGTTTTTTTAAAAAGGGTATTGTTGGGAGAGCTGCAAAGCTTGTCACATATCACACAACATGTCCCAAAAGGTTTTACCCTGCAGGTATTCTATGATAGGTGACTGACAGCTTCTCATCAAACAAATCAATGATGGCAGTACCTTAAAAGGCAGGAAATATGTGCATTACATAGTACTCATTACCAGCAACAGTAACAGCCTATATACTGATTTGCTAGGGATATACTCCATGAAAATCGAGCGTGAAGGGAAACATTGCCTTTGTCTTTATTTTGACTACCAGGAGATTCTGGGTGTTGGTGCATGGGGCAAGGAGACCACATTCATAATTATGCATTTGCATTCTCCTAAATGCAATTAAGTTCCACTTCAGTCGCTCTTTTCCATCCCTCTTTTCCATAAAATAATCTCTCCCTTTTCGTCTCACCCAAATTGCTTCGCCGAGTGCGCATTTAATACTACTGCCCAAAGAACTTTGAATCAACAAGGGTGCTCTTAAATCATCTTGGGGAGCAACTAAATCTTCTTGAGCTCTTATAAGATTCAAAGGACTGAATTGCCCTTCCCTTGAAAAAACTTTTTTTTTTAAGATAAGATAACCTTTATTGTCTTTTTTTTTTTTTTTTACAGTGAACACACTGGTCGGCATTAAAAATAGAATTCAGTTACCTCTCTCAAAAGAAAGTATATATCTACCCATACCCATACATAACACACATACAGTACACACACACACACATACACACCCCTATGACATATCTCTATGTCTCTGTCTCTCTGTCTCTATCTCTATCTCTATCTCTATACATACATAAAGGTAAAGGTTCCCCTTGGACATACGTGCTAGTTGTTTCCTGCTCTAGGGAGTGGTGTTCATCTCCGTTACAAAGCCGAAGAGACAACGCTGTCCGAAGACATCTCTGTGGTCATGTGGCCAGCATGACTAAATGCAGAAAGTGCACAGAATGCTGTTACCTTCCCACCAAAGGGGTCCCTATTTTTCTACTTGCATTTTTACATGGCTTTCAAACTGCTAGGTTGGCAGAAGCTGGGACAAGTAATAAGAACTCACTCCATTATGCGGCGCTAGGGATTCGAACCGCCGAACTACCAACCTTTCTGATCGACAAGCTCAACATCTTAGCCACTGAACCACCATGTCCCTTCATACATAGATACATACGTACGTACGTACGTACGTACGTACGTACGTACATACATTAATGCCTGTCCATTTTGAATAGCAGAAAGAGGAAACGTGAGAGTTCACAACGTTGATGCTATATGGAACAAAACTGTGACCAAATCTGGATGCTCAGCATGAAGCCTCTTCCCAGAAGGTAACAAGAACAGATCGTGATGTTTTACAGGTGGCATTTTTCACCGACAAGAATAGCAAGAATGTTCAAGAATAAATCCGAAAAATGTTGGAAATGTCATCAGATACCTGGCTCATATTACCATATGTGGTAGACTTGTGCGGACGCTAAAAAATACTGGACTAAAATCCACACATGGTTGGAAAAAATGACAAAAAAACATACAGATTTGAAACCAGATATTTTTATTGGGAATTTTACCTGAAATATATAGTAAAGAACTGAAATACCTGATTGTAAATGTATTAATAGCGGCTAGGATTGTATTTGCTAAAAACTGGACAAATGGGAAAAAACCATCACAGGGGGAAATCATTAAGAAAATATTAGAATGTGCTGAAATGAGTAGATTGACATTTGAAATTAGAGAACAAGATGATAAACAATTTTATAAAATTTGGGATCTATTCTATCAATGGTTAGACAATAAAATATAGTAATGAAATATGTAGACTTTTAGAAAATAATAAATATATAAAGATGTATTCTTTTCTTATTATATCTACAAAATGATTCTAGGATAGATTTGGGATGATAATATGAACTGTCATAAAACAAATTAAGTAAAATATGATTATTTCGTAAAACACGAATGAATAAAAGTATAGTCAAATGATTGATTAATAATGATATTAATGTATTTAATATTTGATTGAAAATACGAGATTATATACAATGTAATTGTAATTGAAGACTACGAAGTAGAAGCACAAAACAATTTGTAAACCAACCGGCACACTGTATGTATATATATGGAAGATGACTTCATGTTTTTATGTTTTGTTTGTTTATGTTTGTTTTAAAAACCAATAAAAAATTTTTTTTTTAAAAAAAAAGAACAGATCGTGAACAGGATATGTACCGTCCCAGACAATTGTACGGACTCTGCTCAAGCATCACTTCTATGCTATGTCTTGGATAGAAGGAAGTGAACTGCCAATAATTTTTTCTGCTATCCTCACCACTCTTTGCACTGCCTTCCTGTCTGAAAGAAGTAATGCTTCCAAACTAGACTGTAATGCAGTAAGACAGGATGCTCTGGACCTTCCCTCTATAGAAAGTGGTGAGGACAGGGGAAGGAAGATGTGTTTTTCACATGCAACTTGCAGAAAATGCAGGTCCTTCTGTGCCTACTTCACTAGTGTCTCACTCTTGAGTGATCAAGCTAGCCTACTCATTAACTGCACACTCAGAAACTTTTGAAAACTTGTGATAAGGTCAACCAATGGTAAACGGGTATCAAGATGCCAATCCGCACAGTCTATTGAAAGGTGTTTTATGGGGGCATTATCTTCCTCTTTTAGATCCATTTTTAATATGGATTTATCTCAGTGGAAGCAGCAATCCAGATAAGAAGATTAATATGGTTATCAAAATGCTGCAAATGTAATTCAGCGACATTAAAGGCAAAACGATATTAGGGCTGAAAGATCCGAGAGGGACATACGATTTTAAAAAAAAGATATTGGCACAAAATTCTTATTCCGATTAATCTTTGCAAATACCTTACATCGTTCCATGGACAGCATTATCATGTTACCTTCATTTTTTTTTCACAGACACCAAAGTACCTGGGGCTTAACAAGATTTATGGTTCCCCCACTAATAGTTCCTGCTCCTTCTGAGAATTCCATTCATATTAAAACTATTATATTTTAGGAAGCTTAATCCATAACATGTACAAGCCCCACACAGCTCAGATCAGAATTACGGTGGAATGAGTCAATAGATCATGCTTTCTGTGCAGAGAAAAAGGGAAGTTAAATGTTTCCTTCACTTCACATCATTCCCACTGTCAAAGCCTGATAGCGGTGTCAGAATTCTTGATGGACAGCTCTGGAATTAGCGGCATTGACAATGGGATAGAATCAAGATCACGTGAAGTGACAGTACCACTTTATCATGCCTTGGTAAGGCCAGACTTGGAATACTACATCTAGTTTTGGTCGCCACAATATATAAAAAAATGTTGAGACTCTAGAAATAGTACAGAGAAGAGCAACAAAGATGATTAGGGACTGGAGGTTAAAACATATGGAGAACAGTTGCAGGAACTGGGCATGTCTAGTCTGGTGAAAATAAGGACTAGGGTTGACATTATAGCATTGTCCCAATCTCTCAGGGGCTGCCACAAAGAAGAGGGAGTCAATCTATTCTCCAAAGCACTTGAAGGCAGGACAAGAAGCAATGGGTGGAAACCAGTTAAGGAAAGAACCAACTAAAACTGAGGAGGAACTTCCAGACAGAACAATGAATTAGTGGAACAACTTGCCTCCAGAGGTTGGGGATGCTCCAACACTGGTGGTTTTTAATAGAATGGAATGGAATGGAAAGGAAAGGAATGGAATAGAATATAGAATAGAATAGAATAGAATAGAATAGAATAGAATAGAATAGAATAGAATATAGAATGGAATGGAATGGAAAGGAAAGGAATGGAATAGAATATAGAATAGAATAGAATAGAATAGAATAGAATAGAATAGAATAGAATAGAATAGAATAGAATAGAATAGAATATGGAATGGAATGGAATGGAATGGAATGGAATAGAATAGAATAGAATAGAATAGAATAGAATAGAATAGAATAGAATAGAATAGAATACAAAATAGAATAGAATAGAATAGAATAGAATAGAATAGAATAGAATAGAATAGAATAGAACAGAACAGAACGGAATAGAATAGAATAGAATAGAATAGAATAGAATAGAATAGAATAGAATAGAATAGAATAGAATAGAATAGAATAGAATAGAATAAGAATAGAATAGAATAGAATAGAACAGAACAGAACAGAATAGAATAGAATAGAATAGAATAGAATAGAATACCTTATCGGCCAAGTGTGATTGGACACACAAGGAATTAGTCTTGGTGCAAATGCTCTCACTGTACATAAAAGAAAAGATTCATTCATCAAGAGTCAAGAACCATAAGGTACAACACCTAATTATAGTCAGAGAGTATAATGGTTTTTAAGAAACCATTGGACAACCATTTGTCTGAAATGTTATAAGATTTCCTGCTTGAGCGGGAGGTTGGACTAGAAAACCTCCATGGTCTCTTATTCTGCCATGCTCAAAATCCCTTCACTGGGATGGCTGAACACAAGGTGGGGGGCATTGCTGATGAAACGTGTCCTAATTCATGCTCAAGATGAGTACCCTCTATGTACTGAGCATTCCCAGCTGCTTGAATGAAGGCTTCAACAGATAAGGAGCATGACTGCGAG